>NW_019235185.1:49199-148292 GCF_002742605.1 Olea europaea var. sylvestris
TATATATATATATATATATTGATTTTTCATTTTTGACTTTTGAATTTTCGGTTTTTTTTTTGGACTCTTTAGATAGAAAAATTGACTACGACACCAACAAAACAAACGGAAGTTGATTTGGATGCTAAATTAGCCAAAAACAACTTTTGAAGATTTTGACGGGATTTTAACATATCAAAGGCTCAAAAATAAGGAAAAACATGAAGAACACACATAACATGAAAAAGGAAACACAAAAACGAAAAACACATAACATGAAAAAGGAAAGATATAACCTTCATTTTGGAGTCCATGCTCTGATACCAACTGATTTGAACTGCATAGCTACGGTGGCGAAACCCACACGAGATTGAAATCAAATTCCAAGAATGCCAATTGAACCCAGGTTTTAAATTCACTTCACAAACAATGAATCAAGCAACCAATAATTAAGAAATTATCGAACTCTTGTTTACATAGTTTATAAATCTCATCAGGGATTGTGAACGCCACAAGATGATTAAATCTTTATAAGTTCGAATTGTTCTAAAAGAACAAGAGATTTGGAAGTAACAAGCCTCTCGAATAAATTCTCAAAATCAAGTCTTTTTTACAAAGAAGAAATAACCCCCTATTTATACTAATCCCTAGAAACATGGTAAAAAAGGGAATTAAAGAGTCCTAGAATTATAAAAATTACCAAAACAAGTGTTTTAACTAATATAAAATTCCTGCACGAAAAAGGGAAGTTTCTCCCCGGATTTGGTCTATGCGACTATACTAAATTTTGTGCGGTCGCATGGACCTTACGAAAATACCCAGATGCTCTCAGGTCATGGCTATGCGACTTCATGAGCTCTATAGCCATGCGGTCCCATGGCTTTGCTTGTTGGCTTCCCCGTCTATTGTCCAAACCAAGCTGCTTCTTTATCCCTTTCTTGTTTGATCCAAGTTGTTCTAGCTAGTAATCCCCTTGATGAGACTTGATGCTGGCTTGCCATCTTCAACCTCTTGAACTCCATAGCCTTGGACGCCTTAATCAAAACCAAACGTGCACATAGCCTTTTCTCGCCAATCATCGAACTTCCTATTGCTTTTGGCATGTCCCCGAATCAAACTAGCCACCTAGCATTTAAAGATGAAACGAAATTGGTTAGAATCCACAAATGGAAAAAATAACATTTAAAGCTTTTAAATTCCAATTAGTTTTGTTTAAATCTATAGTAACCACTATTCTGTCTTTTTCGTTCTCTTTTTTATAGTGATGGCAATGGGTCCGGCCCTTTAACCCACGTGCTTGGCTCTGGCTCGTGGCCAGCCGAGCTCATGGTTCGTGAAAGACGAGCCAAGCTCGAGCTCGGCTCGGCCCACAAGCTCATGAGCTCACTAGCCACGAGCTCGAGGGCTAAGCCGAGCCAAGCCTACTAGCAGCTCGCGAACTCATGATTTTTTTAAATTTTTTAATTTTTTTTAGTAAATTTGCACATTTTTGACATTTTTAAAAAAAAAATCATATTTTTTGACGAGCCCACGAGCCGAGCTCGTGGGCTCATCAAAATGGCTCGTGGGCCGTGTGCCCACGAGTTGGGTTTTGACGAGCTGAGCGGCTGAGTCGACGAGCCGCTCGGCCTATTTGACATCACTATGTTTTTATGTTTAGTCACAATGGGTACTTTATATCTTTAGATGATAAAGTGTAAGCTTTTTCATGAAGGGATTGGATATAAAACAGCATTCTAATTTTTCAATATGAGTAATTAGTCCCTTCTAAAATAGGAGGTCGAAAGGGTGCTCCGTCCATGTCTTGATTTTTTCTAGATTACACTTTTCAATAATATACCTACTCTAAAACCAAGTCATATAATTTTGGACAACCGAGAACTTCCTACAATCAATTTCTGATTATTCTGACTGGTTCATGAAGGTTGATACTATGTTCATGCAGTTTTAATTGAGTGCGAAATTTAATTAGCATAACAAAATATGAACACCAAATACAACTTAATAAACTCCGAAGGGAAACATCTACGAGCCTCATGCCACGGGTTAATCTTAATTGATAAAAAACACAATAGTATCCATTTTCGTAATTTCGCAAAATTAACAAAAGAATAATCAAAAGAACTAAGAACAATTCCTTTTGTATCTTCATTTTTTGACTTGTTGATGAAGTTGAATCAAATCTACCAGTCTTGACTTTATCACAATTTCCCTATTGTACTTGGTCTCAACCATTACTTGAATTAAGAATCAACATCCTTAACTTTACACTAGTGATGGCAAATCGAGCTCTTCGGTCCACCCGTGTTAAAACAAAACAAAAAATTGAAGGCAGCAAGCTCAGCTCAGGCTAGCAAAAAAGCTCAGATCATTTTACTCGAGTCGAGCTCGAGCCTAAAGTTTCAGCTCGTGAGCCAGTTCAACTCGACTCGTTGACACCACTACTTTACACCAAGTAGTTTGATCAATTGACAGGATTGAACATTCAGCACAGGTTATTTTGTGTTATGCAAATACTAGAAGAAGACTTTGGCATTTTAAAGATTCAATTAAGAATCATTTCGTATGAATGGCTTGAAGACGACTGCATTGCCATTGCTAGGTCACCTGACGGAATTAGTTTTTCAAAACTAGATTTTTTTTTGAATAATTACTTTACTTGTAGGTAAAGCCATTATCTAAGATGGAAATTAATTCATACCTAATATTAGTCATTAAACACGGCATGAGAACCGGTATATAAAGTAATATTCCAAATGTTTTTTAAATTTATTAATAGAAGAAAATAAGGAAAGGCAATACAAATTTAAGCTAACCTTAAATTTAAGCTAACCTTAAATTTAAGGAAAAATTGCAGCCGAGGTACTAAATCTTTCGTTTATTAGCAGATTTTGCCCAAATCTTTCATTCGTGCCATCGGGGTACCAAACCTTTAAAAAATTCACAGGATCAGTTCAAAATGACGGTTTCCGCCTGTTTGACCACAAAAACCGCTAGTTGACCCCAAAAATTAAAAATCTAATTATTTCCCCAAAATAAGACAAGGGCGTTCTTGACATAATTCATTTCACCTATTAAATAAAAAATTAGAAAAGCAAAAAGCAAAACCACAACCACCCATCCCATCTCCTTCTTCCCCAACCTCCTCACCCAAAACCAAAACAGTTTCCACAGTCCACCCAGTCGTCGAAGCCATCTTCGGAACCACCACCTCAATGAGTCGGTCTCAATTTCCTCCCGACTGCTTCTTTCGTCTTCTTCTTCAGGACATGAGCACGATGATCTCCCAAGACTCTTTCTCGATTCTGACGAGCCGAGTACTCTTATTCCTAGCTCTCACCGGAATACCAGCACTGTTTCCCGAGTCCAATTTGTTAAACCTAGGGCATTATCGCCATAGAATCCTAATACGACAACTCAAGTGGTGTGTAGCCAATGCAAAGAGCACCGGAGTCTAGTGCACAAGCATGTGGAGTTCTGCAGATAGTCCTCTCATGAATTTCTCTAATAAAGTCGTGTTTAATAACTTGGAGAGGAGTTCCAGTAGTCCCAGCAGTTTCAACAGTGGTCCCAGATATAAACACCGAGGTACGGAGAGGTCTTATTCAGCTAATGTTCGTGTTACTCCAGTTATGAATGTTCCGGTTTGTTCACTTCAAGGCTCGTCAAAATCTGGTGTTCTTGGCCTATTTTCCTCTCAACAGAAGAAAGAAAGTAACAATGCCAGTAGCAGCAATGGTGGTTTTGATTTTGGAAGTGAAAGGATTGGGGAAAGATTGAAGGAGATGGTGCTTTTTTCCTTTTTATATTAAAATTATGAAGTTAAAATTTTACCCTTATCTTATTTTGGGGAAATGATTAGATTTTTAATTGTTGGGGTCAACTGACAATTTTTGTGGTCAAACAAACAAAAACCGTCATTTTGGGCTGACCTTGCGAATTTTTTAAAGGATTGGTACTTCCGGTGGCACAAATGAAAGGATTGGGCAAAGTCTGCTAATAAACGAAAGGTTTGGTACCTCGGCTGTAATTTTCCCTAAATTTAACTATTTAACAAATCTGAAAATATCAAGGATGGTACAGAATCTATTCTACACAATTTGTAATGTTATAAGAAGAAATTGTATCATTTTCTATATTGAATTAACTAGGCTATTTGATTTTTGAATTAAAAATATGCAATAATAAAATTCATCTGCATCCCAACGTAGAAAAATTTGCTTAGCATGTCCCTAATAATAAAACAACAAGAATAATGGAAAGTCTTCATTCGAAATGTGTATGAATACAAGAAATATGGGAAAGCAATTCTGGTTCTTGATCTTTAACCCTGAGTCTTGATTTTTCAAGCCCTTGATGTAATTTTCTTTGGATTCCTTGCTAGGTTTGACCGTCTCTCCAAAATATGGTGAATTGAACCTCATTCTTGAAAGATTTTATGATATGAATTGAATTGAGAGAGTAGAGAAAGGTATTTTTAATGGTTGCCCATGTTCTGTCTTAAGGAAGTCGAAATTTTCATTTAGTTCATCGAATAAGGATATTGTCCGTATATTCGAAAAATCAATACAATAGCCAAGCAATTTGGCTTCAATTTTTAAAAATTTACAGGGCTTTTTGTTCGTGCGAAATCTTCAAGTATGCGGAATTGTTGACAAGTAATAGAATTAGTGATTTGAGAGTATCGTCATACGGATAATAAATTCAATTCAAGTTTACTAGTTTTTAATAGAATTCGGTATATGTAACACAAAAGAGTTTTTGATGTTAATTATTCTAAGTTAATTTTAAAAAGCTATAATTTTTATCAAATTATGAATGATTATATTAGAGATAAAGTCCATTTATTACTATCTATTTCAATTCTCAAGTATGTAATTTAGTTCTGTCCATGCATTCTTGACAATAAATAAACTTATGATATATAATTTTTCAAGATACATTAATCTTATCCTAACCACAACCCGAATTCGAATGATTAAAACGTATTAAATTTTAGATTATCTTTATAATTGCACACATAATAAATATTATTTTTAACATCTATTGTACATATGTTAATTTTTTCATGTTTTAAGTTTATTTTGTGTTCCAACACTATAACAAGTATTTAATTATGTAATTGATGATCAAATAATTAAATATTGAAATGAGTATGTAAAATTAATCAAAAATGCAAGAATTAGTAAACCACTAGTGTTGATTAAAATAAATAAACAAATAATAGGGTACATCTTTATCCAATACAAAAGGGGATTTAGTCTAGCATATTAATATTATAAGAAAATTAATAGAAAAATATCACTCGAATCATAAAATAACGTAAAATATATTGATCTTCAAGTTCAAGGTTGAAATCTTCATTTTTCTAGATATAATTACCTTCAAATCTTACTAAGATTTGAACTTTTCTCTCAAAAAAAATGGTGAATTGGCATCTTGTTCTGGATGAATTTCATGCTATTATTGTGTATCTAGATGCTACAGAGCATTCCCCAATATTTTGGATATGCTTTTTTATTTTTATTTTTTTTATTTTTTTATATATCTTTACTCTCTTAAAAGAGAGGCTTCCTTTACTATTCATTCATGTCACAGTGGTTTTCACACTTGCTCGATTTACATATCTGGTTTTGCTACAGTTGGTCGGTCCCTAGAATGAGCCATGTTTTCTTTTTGAGACCGCGTACTCTGCGTATTCTTGCTTTTGTATTGTCTCACGTCCACCTCCTCTCGTGAGGAATAATTAGTGTAGTTGATTTTTTTGACTTAATGGAGTGAGGGATAATTAATGTAGTTGCTTTTTTTTGACTTATTGGAGTGTACTTTATTTTGTTGACTAGTTCAAATCTGAAAACATGCATTCATGAGGTATATTGCACAGTTATTAGATGATTGTCCTTTTTCCCCCCACATAATTGAGATATCAAAAGTAACATTATACCCTCTATTTAATAAACAATTTGGCACAATTACCCTTCATTTTCTAACTACACACTAATTTCCATACCTATATTAATGTTAAGGGTGATATGGGAATTAAAAAATATAGTTGTCCAAACATTAATGAATGGGACCCACATTTGAAGTAAAATGTCGTGTGCTGTTTATTTTTTTTTTCTTACCACATAAATTTCGCACAATACTTTTCTATCAATTCAATCCTTCTCTTTCTAAATTCTAGCCATTGTTTTGCAAAACGAATTCTCCCCAAAATCTTGTTTTCTCTGAAAAAAGAAAAAAAGAAAGGGCGTCCTTCTACCATTATTCGCTTTTGCCTTTAGCCTAATTCGTATTTTCTTGTCATCAATAGTGGAGAAGAAAATTCTAGAAGTTGCAACAATTAGTTTGGGTATGTTCTTCTTATAATTTTTCTTTTTTGTGTATTTCTTTTTTTAGTTTCTTACTGTTTATTTAAGGTACGTAGTTTTCCTTTGTTTGTAGATGAAAATCTAGCTGGGTTCGTCTTCCTTTAGCTCCATATAAGGTATGTTCTCGTTTCTGTAGATGCATGAAAATATATCTACGTTTACATATTCGTAGTTCATGAGGTTGAAGGTCATGAATTTTCGCTGTTTCGAAGCTGGTGAGGAATCAACTATCATCATTCATAGCCAACTTCGACAATTTAAAATCACTATTTCACTCCATTTTTCATTCACTGTAGAAGAAAATGAAATTGCAATGGAAAAAAAAAATGTTAATAGAGGGTGAAAATTATATAGATGTGTACATACACATTTACATACATACATGTTTACGTGTGTGAGGAGAGGGGATTACTTTTCTTCGTATAGAATATATTTTATTTAATTAGTATATAATAATAAGATAGTATCTGCCTTTACTATAAGAGAGGAGATTGTCCAAGTTATTGTTTATGTTTGGCAAAATTTCACACGTCACCAGTTTCTTCCTTTAGTATGTAGACTAGAGATATTTTTTTCTTATTCTTATCTAATATGAAAATTATTTAAGTTGAAAACGCCAAACTTTTTATGAACTTTAAAAATTCTTTAAAATATATGTGTTGGGGACATGTAGATTTATATTAACTTTAAAGATGAATAAAATTTGAATTGAAGGCGCCGTGTAGTATTTAGTGCCATGCCTTGATTTTTTATAAATTGATAAATGATCGTGGTAGATAGAAGTCTTGTCTAAGTTAAATAGTTATAATGGAAGTGTATTTATAGGGAAATTTATTCTGTAGGTTGCTTTGAATTATAATTTTGAATGTTCCAAGAGAGAAGCTAGAGTATCATACTTTTTCATTGAAAAAGATACTTTGTTAGAACTTATTAAGGCAGAAATTCATAGATGGAAATCTTTTATCACTTGCTGCCCGAATTCTTTTGTGCATTTCCAGTCGTCCACTTATGAATTTATTAAGTTTATGATTGTTGATAAATTACTTACATTATAACTTTAGAAATAGATTGCATATGTAGGTTGATTGGGTGGAAGCAAAACCCCTAAATTTATAGATGAAAAATATTTTCTTTTTAGAAGTCTTTATTTTCTTACTCTTCGGTAGTAGTATAGCAACAACTTTTACAACATTACAATAGTATTTATGTTTTTAAAAAAAACTATTAATTTTACAAGAATGATATAAAAATGTTAATCTTTTATTCCTGTTTTTACATTATATAAGTCTTATTAAAATTTTATTTCATCAACAGTTCAGTCAACAGTGTTTATATTTATTGCTATTGCTTTGAAGTAAACAATTTTTTTATTAAATTTTAGTTTTATACGTGTTTTTACTGTTGTGAGAGTCTGGTTCACTTGTGTCTATCGAATATTTTTCCTATTTTGGAAAATTAGTAGTATTATTAATTTTTTAATTATTTCATTCACTAAAACGAAAATTCTTTGCTTTCGTTAAACTAAAGGTGAAGATCTTTTCCCCATGGATTCTTCGAACATTGATAGTACTTCTCAAAATGCAACTGAATCGTATACTGCTTTTATTCGCCAACAACAAAACCAAAGACAGGCAAATAGGAGGAATCAAATTCAAAGTCCACGCGTTGATCGTCGTAAAAGAATAAATAATTCCACGTTGCATCCTAATTTTCAGGCTTCTACTTCAAATCAAGCACGTACTAATATTGTTCATTCTAAAGTACGAGGGATTTCTAACCTATTAAACATACCTACTAATGCGTATGTATTACCGACATGGAACTATTGTGAACATTGTGGTGCGCGAAAATTTTATAGAGAAACTAAAGGGTTCTGTTGCTCTGATGGAAAAGTAAAACTTTATATGCCTGATTCACCAACTGAATTGTATAATTTATTTACTTCTAAAGAACCTGAATGCATGGAGTTTAAGATAATTTCACGTGGATATAATACCCATTTTGTATTCACTTCATTTGGTGTAAAGTGCGATACAGAACTTTTTAGAGCATATAAAGGTATTTACACATTCAGAATTTAGGGACAAGTATATCATTATGTAAATCAACTTCTGCCGGAAAATAATCAGCCTTCTTATATGCAATTATATTTTTATGATACGAATAACGAAGTTGAAAATCGTATGAAAATTTCAAAAAAATTTGTTGAATCTACTTTGATCATTTTGATTGAAATCTTGAAAGTAAATCCGTATAGTAGATTCTTTAGGTATTTAAGTAATATGACCAATAAGATGCGATCCTGGACTTGATCAAAGAGTCTTCAATACTCCTTCAGCATCTCAAGTAGCCGCTGTATGGATTGAGGATGATGACAATGCAAATATTCGTGTTCGTGATATTACTATATATGGTCATTCTGATGATTCACATAAGGTTCACTATTATTATGGTTGTTATGATCCTTTGCAATACCCTTTAATTTTCCCATTTGGAGAACCTGGTTGGCATGAAGGTATTCAGAGATACAAAAAAACATATTTTGAAACTCAGAATTTACCCGAGTGCGTAGCTTTTCCTAGCACGGTAAATTTTGCAACTGAAATCATTGCAAATGAGGCTCAAGGTTTGCTATTAAACTTTTTTATATGTTTACTAATTCATATAAATTAAATGTTCCGAATGGGTGTAAGATGCATTTTTTTATCCTTATGCAGTATTCAATGGAATGAGGAAATGATCACAGGTTTCTTGCCGCGAGTATTATTCTTACAAGTTACAAATTAGGCCTTCTAGTAAGTCTGTGTTGCTTCATACTGGTAGACTTTTTCAACAATATGTTGTAGATATGTATGTTAAAATTGAAACTGCCAGATTAGACTATTTTCGTAGCAATCAGAAACAAATTCGTGCTGAACTTTATCAAGGTATTGTGGATAGTGTTCAAAATGGTGGAACAAGAGGGTCAAAAATTGGAAAGAAGATTGTTCTACCACAAACTTTCACATGTGGGCCTAGAGATATGCTTAAAAGATATTTAGACGCAATGGCTATCGTCCAACGTTATGGAAAACCAGATATATTTCTAACTATAACATGTAATCCAAATTTGCCAGAAATTATGCAAGAACTCAAACACAATGACGAAGTTCGAAATCGACCAGATTTAATTGCACGTATATTTAGAGCAAAATTGGAAGGGTTAAAGAACGATTTATACAAAGAAAATATTTTTGGTTCAGTTGTTGCTCATATATACATGATTGAATTTCAAAAAAGGGGGCTCCCTCATGCCCATTTATTGTTGATTTTCAACTCTGCCAATAAAATTTGTTGTGCTGAACAAGTTGATATGATAGTGTCATGTGAAATTCCCGATAAGAATAAATACTTGCATCTTCATTCTGTAATTGCAAAACACAATATGCATGGCCCTTGTGGAACCCTTAATCCAAAAAACATATGTATGTTGGCAAGTAGTGGTTGTAAAAATAAATATCCTAAGGATTATTGTAACAGTACTATATTTGGTGATAATTCATATCCCTTGTATAGACGTCGTGATAATGGTATTTCTATTAAAGTAAGAGGCCAAATGTTAGATAATCGGTGGGTTGTACCATATAATCCTTATTTAAGTGCAAAATTTGACTGTCATATTAACGTTGAAGTATGTTCTTTTATTAAAGCAGTAAAATATTTGTACAAATATGTGTATAAAGGACATGATCGTATTAATTGTTTCGTAGGCAGAAATGAAACAGATAAGGAAATTGATGAAATTTTTGCTTATCAATCAGCTAGATGGATATCTCCACCTGAAGCTATGTGGAGAATTTTTTCTTTTAATTTGTCAGAAATTTATCCTACTGTTTGCGCTTTACAACTTCATATTAAAGATCATCAGCACGTAACTTATAATAGTAAAGATGATTTATCTGTTATTATTGGAAATGAGTATACGAGAAGAACAATGCTAATTGAATTTTTTTCGGATGAATGAAGTAAATGAATTTGCTCGAACGCTATTGTATCGAGATTTTCCAACACATTTTGTGTGGAATGCAACTGGAAAAACTTGGACTCCCAGAAAACAACACATTGTTATAGGGCGAATCGTGACAGTTAATCCATCCGAAGGAGAACGTTATTTCCTTCGTGTTCTTCTGAATCATATTAAAGGTCCAACATCATATGATAGTTTTAAAACTTTAAACGAAGTAACAGTCAATACATATCGAGAAGCAGCACTTTTACATGGTTTGTTAAAAGGAGACAACCATTGTGAAGAATGTCTGTCTGAAGCCATTATTTACAAAATGCCCAGTTCTTTAAGACATCTTTTTGCTACACTTCTTACACTTTGCAACCCTAATTATCCAAAGTTATTGTGGGATAAATATAAAGCCTATATGATTGATGATTATGTACATCGAAACATATGTGTTAGAGATGCTGAAATACAAGCTTTGGAAGACATCAATTCTATATTAGAATCGTCAGGAAAAAATGTAAATGATTATGGAATAGTTTCATTCTTTGTAAATATAGATGAGACTCAAAGATTGGCAAGAATGATTGCAGAGGAAACAATGAATTTTAATATTCAACGAGACTTTAATTGTGTAGAGAAATTCAATAAAGAACAACGATTTGCATATGATAAAGTTATGGAAAAAGTAAAAAATGACTCAAGTGGTACTTTCTTCATTGATGGTCCAGGGGGAACGGGGAAGACTTTCTTATACAAAGCACTTCTAACTGCTGTAAGAGGTCAACATTTGATTGCTTTGGCAACATCGTCTTCTGAAGTCGCTGGTCTCTGTTACCTGGAGGTCGCACAGCTCATTCAAGATTTAAAATTCCTTTAGAAACAATTGGTGAAGTGAATTGTTCTGTTAGCAAGCAATCAGCTTTAGGAATAATGTTGAAAATGTCTAGGTTAATAATTTGGGATGAAGCGCCTATGGTAAATCGTTGCGCTATTGAAGCTGTAGATAGAATGCTTAGAGATATTACTGATTGTAACTTACCTTTCGGTGGGAAAGTGATAGTTTTTGGAGGAGATTTTCGACAGGTTCTTCCAGTGGTACCGAGATGGAAAAAAGATGATGTAATGAAAGCTAGCTTGGTCTTTTCAAACCTATGGCCTTCCTATTTACGTTTACCATTGGTTGAGAATATGAGGGCAAAATCAGATCCTATGTTCTGCACTTACTTACTCAAAATTGGAAATGGAACAGAAGAAGAACATACTTGTAAGTGCATTATACTTCCGAATAGTATAATTCTACCATTTGAAGATGAAATCACATCTTTAAAACTTTTGATACATTATGTTTTTCCAAATATAGAGGCATATGTTGACAATTTACATAATATGATAAATAGAGTTATTCTTACACCTACGAATGAATATGTTGATTATATTAACAAGATTTTACTCGAACAAATTCCCGGTGATTTTTCCACATACTATAGTTTTGATGAAGCAATTGACAAATCGGAACAAAGCTTGCATGAAGATTTCTTGAATACTTTGACACCAAATGGTATTCCACTGCATGAATTGAACTTAAGGTAAATTGTCCTGTAATGTTATTATGGAATATTAATCCTTCCGAAGGATTATTCAATGGAACACGCCTTACTTGTCGAAAATTTGAGAAAAACGTAATTCTTGCTGAAATTACAACTGGTGAGTATTGTGGGAAATATGTTTTCTTACCAAGGATTCCTTTTATACCTCTTCAAAGTGATCGAAACTCAATTCAATTTAAGAGAACTCAATTTCCAATTAGACCGTGTTTTGCAATGACAATAAATAAAGCACAAGGTCAAACGCTTGATTTTGTCGGTCTATATCTTCCAGAACCAGTTTTCTGCCATGGTCAGCTATATGTAGCATTATCAAGAGCAACAACGAGCACATCTCTAAAAGTTTTATTGAAACCATCAAGCATGGACAACTCACATAATACATGTACTAAAAATGTTGTGTATAAGGAAATTCTTTCGTTTATATATTCGTATACCTAAAATGTTTGAACAGGTATATTTTTTATCTTCGAGAAATTTTTATGATATGTTCTCGTACAATAGTTTCCTCAATTTTAAATACATGAAAAATTATGTCGTTACTATTTTTTTTATTCTTTGCATTTGCTATAAAAAAATTTCACAGATTTCATTATCGGGAATGAAAAGTTCTTTTTAATTCTTTGCTACATATGTACGATGGAATCACTAATGCCAACTTCAATTACAACCTGCGTTTGCAAAAGGTATGATTCAAATTTTTTAGTGTTAGTTTAATAGTTTGCCAGATCGATAACTAATTTACTTTAGTAAAATTTCAAAATAAAAAGTAATTTCTCTATTTTTAGAATATATTTACCCTTAAGAATTTCACATTGTCACATAAATATTCTTCCATCAGTTAAAATGTGCTCGTATGCCAATTATCACAATGTTTAACTTTGTGAAAAAAAAAATTAGTATAATTATGGATTTTATGGAAACTCAATTTCAGATTCCCTTATTATCAGCTTCAAGTTGTTTCCCCTCATATATTTTACAGTATTTCACATTTAAGATATATGTAATTAATACTATTTCTACTACCTCTTAAAAGAGGGGGTTTATATTACTGTTCATTTATATCACAACCGTTTACGGCCACTGATCCACAACCATTTTTTCTACAGTTCACATTTTTTTTTGAATAAATGAAACAGTATCTCCTTTCTTAACCCTAAACAAAACTCTAGCTTTCTTTCTCAAAACTCTTGCCCTTGTTCTCAAACTTTCACCTAAAGGAGATATCCATTTGAAGTACACTTGAAATACACTGTCTATGTTCTTGGCAATGGAAGAAGGAGGCTTTTTCTATTATTCAACTTTCGTTTACGGTAAGGGCCTAGCTCTTCTTCTTCTTCTCTTTTTCTTTTCGAGTTAGCAGAGGAAGGTGATAATGAAGAGTATAGGACAACGATGGTCACTGTAGTAAATGGCAGAAGAATCGAAGGCTGTCAAACTTATTTGATAAAGAAGCACATATTAATAACGAAAAAGAAGAGGAAGAACATTGTAGCCAATAATTTTCTTTTTTAGTTTAGTTTTCGGAAACCTTTTGAGTTGTTGATGAGGATTTAATTCAATTATGTTGCTTTGTTATGGTGTTCTAAATCTTGATTGATTCAACTGGATTTCTAATCCTTTTGATTTTCTTTTAATAATCTAATTGATGTCAATAAGTTTTTGAGGTAGATTTGTTAAAAATTAGTTTCTCTATGAATATTATAAGTTTCCTAAATTTAAGTCTTAAATATAATTTGTCTGCCCTTTGTGCATCATACATTCTGATTCTTGGACAATTTTATGCTACTGTAATTCTATCAATCGGAAGACTAATGCTTGATTTTCCTTTTGAAGCTCATGGTTTATTGAAATCATTTTGCTGCTTCTGCTTCTTGCTGGTTCTACTTGTACACTAACGGAATTGCACTTTAATTGCTTACAAATGATGTGTAAAATACGATTTATGGCTTTGTCATTAGCTATTTATAATCTGATTTTTTGCTTTTATAATGAATTAGTCTAATACACTACTTTATGCAAGCTACTTAAAGCATTATCTTAATTTCTCTAAGTGTGTTTGCAGGATTAAATGCTCAACATGGTGTTACTTTGAGCACACCTACGTCTTTTGGCAATCCCGTTGCTGGAGGTAATAATAGTATGGACATGGGGGTAGTTGTTCGCTCTAGCAAACCTTTCGCAATGGTTGATGAAATTACAAAAGGATCTTCAGCAACAGTAGATAGCTTACAGCTTGGAAATCAAATTGTAAACTTTGGGAATATGAAAATAGGTAAGAACTTGGTACAGAAGCTTATTACTGAAGCTCAGATAAATCAGAGCCATGCAATGCTTGTGGTAGTTATGGGGCAAGGTATTTTCATAAATTTGACCATAAAACGCAACTCTTGGCAATGTCATGACCTACTTGGTACGTTACATTCTAATCATATTTTATATTTTTCCCTTTTGTTTAAACTATGTTTCAATTGGTCAATAAATCTCATTTATGCAAGTGAATCATGAAATGTTCAATTTCAACAAATCATCTTGAACTAAAAATATGCTAATGTTATATATTTGAATTTTGTTGATTTTATACAATAAGATCAATAATACATAAGTTTCTTTTAATTTCGATAGTTCAATAATATTCCTTGCTCTAATTAATTTTACATAAAGATGGTTTGATACTCTTTTAGAATTTAATGAACACGTTATGCTTTCCCTTTACTTCGTGCAACGTTAGGAAATATTTAAGTGAATTTAACATTATTCTTCTTGATAGAATATACCAAACTGGTGTGTGTACATTAACGCTTTCCTATTTAATCATCTAACTTGGTTTGGTGAACAAAAAATTTTGTGAGCAAATATTTTTATTCTATATACATTACATATTTCTTTATCAATGCATGAATTGATTTAATGGGAAACTTAATAAAAAAAATTTTACTAATTTTATTATTAATCTAAATTCTAACCAACAATGTTATTTTTCAGAGTAGGATTACAGTCATCCTATATCTAAAGACGATTAATCTTACATGGTCGAAAATATATTCACTTTCAGTGCTGATAAATATGCAAAGACGGAATTTGGATTGAATTATATGATGATATGTTTCCTTGCATTATGCTATATTGTTATGTTTCTTAGTATACAATATTTTCAATTTTTATTAGTCAAATGATGAACATACGAAAAGATAAATTTTCAATATGCTTATTCTTTACATTCCTACTCTTTTAAAAAATGGAATCTTACGTCTACTATTCATCTAGGAAGCATTTTAAGTGTTTTCCATCGTATTTCCAAATCCATCTGTCATAGTAATTCTTATACTAAGGGTCTAATAATATTTTTTTTTATACGATATATATTCTTCTCTAGCCAAAGATAATCTGCTACCGAAAACTTTAATTCATGATTCCATCTTAAAAAAAAAAACGTTACCTAGCCTTAATTTCTCTTCTTGTTCTGAATTCTTGAAATTAATTCGAAATAGTCTATAGGAATTGAAACATTTGTTAGTATAATTCACGTGCGACATTTCTCTTTGAAATGTTACGTAATTTCAATTTATTATTTGTAGAATATTAGACACAGTATTAGTGAAATTTAGTGATCGCTTGTTCAATATGTGTGAAGATCAATTTTGCTAATTTTCACCTTGCCTTGTCACTATTATATCTAATTCAGCATTGACATTTTTTTGCCTTTCTAGGTTTCTTCAGGTTAGAAATGACTTATATTCTTTGACAAATAAGAAGTTGATTATTGCAATAGATATTAAACCATACATATAAATTTTCTAAATATCTTCTAACTCTTTTCTATAATAGTTTGAACTGCATTACGTTTCATATAATCTTCATGTCATGCTTGATGTTGTCGCAAACAAGGGATAAGATCTGCTATCTTCATTCGTTTATGTCTTCAATTAATATAACTTTAGATAAGAAATTCAGTCAATTATATCAAATATGTATTTTTTTGACTTTTTGCATCCTTTTGTCTATGTTATTTTAACTCTGGTCCTTCCTAAATGAATGCATTATGGCGATTAATGCATGAACGTTGGACGTCCTATATCTAATCTATTTATCGTCTTTTTTGTGGTAAGGTAAACCGAAAATGAGAAGTTAGCTGATGATGAAGAGGAAACTAAGGGAAAGTACATTCACGGTGATGTATTCAAGTACCTGAAATACAAATTTTTGTTTATAATAAATGATGGTTCAACCTTAGTATCCTTTATTATATTTTCCAACGTCCTGGATTCGAAGTTTTCTATTTACTCTTTCACTTAATTAAAAACTAATGTTTTTCATACAATTCATACATTTTTCGACCATAAATTGAATTTTCTTCTTACTAATGTAATAAGTGAACACAATAGTTTTTCAAAATACATAAATCCAATAGAAAATAAAGAAAAAAAAGACAAACAACAACGATAGTAACATTTAACCTGATGACACCTATAATAATATAAGTTAAGCTCCCCACAAGTTCGTGAATAGATAAAATTACTTAATAAATAAAGTGAATAAATAAAGTTACTTACTAAATGTATTATCCATGAAACACTCGTATTTGAAACATATGGATTAACAATCCTTCTTCCAATTTGTAAATCTAACATAATGTATTAAATTTAAGCAAATTATAAACGAATCTTTTTCAAAATCAACACGTGAACCAGTAAAAAATTAACACAGAAAACTACCAACTTTTTATAAAAGCTTTTTCAATACTAAGTATATATCTACATCGAATAGATATTTTACAAATGACAAAAAATAGTACGTTACTTTTCACGCACAACTTTTAAACGTATAAACCATCATCAATTACATATATTATACAAATGAAAAAAAATAGTGCCAACTTTCCACGCATAACCTTTTCATATAAACCATCATTAACCTTTTCTTTCACTTTAATTCTCATCCATGCAAAAAGATATTTTACAAACCAAGTGTATGGTTGGATATTAAAACAAAGATTTTTCTACTCATGTTCTATCTATTAATACCTGCTTTCGACTAAATAATTTTATGTTACTTTTACTTTCCCCTTCAGCATCAAAATTCTACGACAGTATTGTACTCTTCAACTACAACTGCAAAAGTTTAAAAACTCCGTTTTCGTTTTCGTTTTCGTTTTCTTATTGGTAAGTTTTACATGTTACTATCGTTTTACTATAATTATCTTTTATTAATACAAAAGAAGAACGTTAGATTATTTCATAAAAAACTTTTAGAATTAAAAAAATTGATATCATTTGTTTACGATAAATTTAACGTAATATTAACAACTGTAACTATTTGTGTAATAATTTCTTCTTCACATAATCATAGGATATCAAGAATGGCCGCATTTTATAAACTTATCCCACAGATTTCCACTTTTGAGAAGAATTGGACTGCAAAAATCATAGTTGCAGGAAAACAAGCACCTAAAACTGCTCGAAATAACATTAGCCGCTACCAAAACCTTCTCTTAATGGATTTAGAGGTAAATATATATTTACGAGTCTTCTTAAGTTACTGCCATAATCTATGATACAAATATTACGGCTCTTGCAGATGAGCTAACACTAGGGAAAACATACGTGTTATCAAATGCAACTGTAAAGGACAACAGAAATGAGTTCAGAGGCTCTCTTGAAGACAAAGTTTGGACCATAACAGCAAAGACAAAGATAGAAGAACTTAAGGAGGATAACTTGAACCTTCTCTTCTCGAGATATGAACTCACAGCATTCAACAAACTTGAACGATACATGGATAGTAATGAAGAGATAAGTATGATCACAAACACTTTAACTTATAGCAAATATACATTTAGTTAATATTTTTTAATCGTTCTATTTATATTCATTTAATCATATACAAAATATGATATCAACACAACTTCTTTTTTGCAGGTGTTATAGGCGTCGTTATAGAAGTTCGTCAAAAAAGAATTATCCAAATCCAGTTTGGCACACAAGCCTGTCTTCAAGATGTTGTGCTGATAGATAAGTCTTTCCAGACGATCATATTAATGATGTGGGACACTTTTGTTGAAAATGAGTGCGTTACTATAATAGATAACATTGGAAGCAAACCAATCACTGACTAATTTAAAAGTTCTTCATACAACGGTAAACAGAATAAAAAAATTATTTTGTTTACATTTATATTTTAAGTAAAATGAACACTAACTTTATGATTGAAATTTTTTATTTTTTTAGGACTTACGCTCTCTACAAAAGTGAACAGCACTTTTTTCATTAATCCTGCAATTGTAGCTGTAGCACTTTTTTCATTAATCCTGCAATTGTAGCTGTCACAGACTACAAAGAATGGTTATCGAATAGAACTAACAAATTTCTTTTATTTTTCTAACTTTATAAATTTCGGTAGTAAATCTCACACTTCGTTGTTTGCTTTATTTATGCAGGATTGAAACAAACAAAGAAAAGCTTGACAAATTAATCCAAGATAAGCCATCTATTGCAGTGACGCCACCCAAAATTTCACCTCCAGATGAAAATAAATTCACGCCAGTTGGTGACTTACAGGGAGTCCATTTAGGAGTAATTTCAAAAACGTTTAATTAAATATATATATATTTTTGACCAATACTAAAAAAAATTACGCTCTTTCTTATTACTATATTTCTCATTTCGTATGCAGAAAAAATTTTATTGGGTCAAAGCGCAATAGAAAATTACTTCAATGAACCAAAAGTTTTGGTATATTGCATGTAACAATTGTAAGAAAACGTCAAGTGCAGACTTGGGACAAATTCATTAGTGTCGTTTCTACAAATTTGAACATGCAAAAGCAATACCAAGGTAACATGTACTCTAAACCTATATTTAACTATTTATTAAAAATAACACTTCATTTAACAAAACTTACTATGTAATTTAATTAACTTCTCCATATAGGGTAACTGCTTTCGTACATATTGAAGACAACTCTGGAGGCTTGGATGCAACCATAATAGGAGAAACCGTAGAAACTTTATTGGAAGCAAATGCCGTCCAAATTATGAACCATTTTGAAAAGGTTAACTCCAAATACTACTAAATTTTTAATAATTATTTGCATTTACTTGATCATATTAAATGAGTATAATTTTAATATTTCAGGACGTTGATACACAACTAAAAGATCTCATAAGAACTAACAGCGAGGAAGAACAACTTTTTTACCTAAAAGTAACACCAAAAAGCCAAAATCCACCTGAATACCGATATGAAATTATCTTCATATTCAACTCTTCGACAACAACTGACATTGATTCTTCAAGTACAATCATAGAATTGGATTCTTCTCTTGTAACAACTGATAATAGTTCAGACAAAACATCTACGAAAAGTAAAGAGAAGATGTGCATCACCGATAATCAAGATTCTACAAACGCCGACGAAGTGCTTGCACCAAATGCAAAGAGGGCTCTCTTTCAAACTCGAGACCAAAAAACCGAAACTCGTTCCAAGAATAAAATGAAGACTGATAAACACGTTGAAGATGCTGATGTCCTTAGCTCTGGATAAAACCTCAACTCACGTTCGTTTTGTTTTGGGATAATAGACAATCTAACAGTAGACACTTCTCTGATTCTACAAGCAACCTATAATCTATAAATCTCCAGTAGAATAATGAGTCTTAGATTCAGTTATATGATTTTAGTTTCTAAATAGAACGGGTTGCTTTAGATATTTTGGTATGTTTTTGTTGTTAAAAATGTAAATACTGTGAAATCACAGAATTGTACTCGACCCATGGTTGACACTAATATATAAAACTTCTTTTGCTATCGATAAAGAATAGTTGTGTAAAATACATATATTTTACTTTATCTATTAGTTAAATATTATCTCCTCCTCAATTTCGCTTAATCGAATACGTAATCAAAACACAAGTTCAATATACTTGCATTTTCCATTTTCTAAATTAATTTCTTTTTTTCTTTGTTCCAATAAAGTTTACCTAGCTTTTAAATAATCTTTTAAACAAACTGTTTCGTTTATATAGTTAATTGGTAATTAATTATATCGTTTATATAACTGTACTCTTTGTGCAAACTGTCTCTTTTACTTAAAAAACTAAATAATTTAACAAAATAAGAAAAAATATAAATTTATTCATTTTCTTTTAATTGCATGCTTGTAAAAAACTAAATTCACCTCTGCTTTCTTTTAAAATATAAATATTTAATTCATTAAGAAAACACTATGTTACGATAAAGTATTTTCTTTTTTTATAAACTTAATAATTATAACATATGATAAAGGAAGAATTAATTTCATTGATCTAAATGATTTCACATAGAAAGAATTATGTAACATGATAATTCCCAATAAGATACGTACTACCTTCAACAGTTTAACCACTTATATCCTATCATTTTATTATGAATAAAAAACAACCTTTTTAAATACATATTTCAATTTATCTATTACTTAAACATAGTTTCCTCTTCAATTATACATATCTTAAAACATAAGTTCAATATACTCACATTTTTCATTTTGTAATTATCCAACAAAGTCTACTTACCTCGCTTTTAAATGAACTTTTAAACAAATTTTTTAATTTATACCGTCAATTATTTCAGTCAATAAATATTTTCATAAACTTACATCAACAATTACATATAATTTTACTTTTCATGCAAACTCTCTCTTCTACATATATAAATAAACGAAAAAAAATACGATTTTACAAAATCCACAACAAACAGAAAATAATTCATAAGTAAAAAACACCAACAAAAAAAAAAAAAAATTCAAAAATAAAAAACCCCAAAAAAAAAAAAAAATTCAAAAATAAAAAACCCCAAAAAAAAAAAAAAATTCAAAAATAAAAAACCCCAAAAAAAAAAAAAAATTAAATAGTAAATGAAACATTTGTACATTTCAACTACCCACATGGTAGTTAACAACATCTATCTACCCACATTTAAACTACTATCCAAACCTACCTATCCACATTTTCTAACCAACATTCAAAATACTACTTACGCACATTTAACTACCCATATTCAACTATTTAACCATCCTTTCACTACCATTTCACACGTCTCAAAAACATTTTCTCTCAATTTTCAAAGTTCTCAAAAGGAAACTAAGTTCAACCACCAGGAAGAAAGGTAATCTTCTTTCCAATGAAAATAAATTTCGAATATATTTATCGTATAGAGAATATGTGGTTTATCAATTCTATTATATTAGGAAAATCATGCAAAATTATGTGTCACTTTTCTTTACTGCAAGTATTTAATCTGCATTATATATATGAATAGTATACCATACCATGTCTGTCACTGCATAGTCAAACGAATGAACGCATGCAATCCATCACTTCCACCATGTCTTGGGATAAGAAAAAATGTAGAGGAATTCAAAGAATATTTTGGATACAAATTCATCAGCCAACAAATTCTTCAATAATATGAATATCAAAGCTAAAATGAAACCTAAAACTTATTCATGCAAATCTCAATCATTTTCATTAGGCCAAAAAATATTGAATCTATCACTAGCTGTTGAGCAGCTCCTCTTACGGAACCTCAAGTTTGTTAATATCTCGAAGAACATTTACTGAATCTCAAGTTTGTTAATATCTCGAAGAACATGAAAATTTTAAATTTAGAAAGCTGCTCGGAGTGACCACACTCCCGACTGCGCAAAGATCGCTTCGGGCTGCGCGGGGTGATCTTGGCGCCTTTATACTCGGCGCTACGCGAGAGATCACTCCGCGCAGCCGGAAGTGTTCAACACTCTGTGCAGCGCGGAGTGTTCCTTTTGGGAACACTCCGTGCTGCACGAAGTGTTCCTTTGGGAACACTCAAAACGTTAAAATAAAAAAATATATACATTATACCCAAAAAATTATTATTTATAAAAATTTAAAACATTTTACAATAAATACAACTTATAATATAAAACTCATCTTTCATTATTTATAAAATTAAAAATATTTTACAATAAATACAAATTATTATATAAACAGTCATCGTAAAATTTTTCGTAACCCTTTTAATTTCATTAAATAATTATATTCGTTTCCAAATTTCGACTCAAAAATTCATTTTTTATATTTAGAATTTTAATATCAAATTTCCATATTCAAGAATAAAATTTTACTTTCAATAAATAATAATATTCTTTTCCTAAATTCGACTCAAAAATACATTTTTTTATATTTAGAATTTTAATATCAAATTTCCATATTCAAGAATAAAATAAAATGCGAGGGCTAAATGTATTTTAACATTCCTTGTTAAATATTTATTTTTAATCTTTTAATTATAACATTTAATTTCTCGAATTTAGTACTTCAAAAAAATACAAATTTAACACATTTAATATAATTCCTTTTCTACGATCAACTACCACGTCTAATGTAAAAAATTTCAATTATCTATTAACATCAAAAAATGTTTCTTTTACTTAATTAATTTTTTAATTACTATAATTCTCAATTACATTATACCATAATTTTTTTTATTAAAAACCCTTTCACAAAAAAATACAAATTTAGTTTCTCAAATTTAGTACTTCAAAAAAATACAAATTTAACATATTTAATATAATTTCTTTTCTACGATCAACTACCACGTCTAATGTAAAAAATTTCGATTATCTATTAACATCAAAAAAAATTTCTTTTAATTAATTAATTTTTTAATTACTATAATTCTTAATTACATTATACCATAATTTTTTTAATTAAAAACCCTTTCACAAACATACATATCTTCATTTTTGTTTATTTAAATTATACATATAAATTCATTTTATCTAAAGGTGAACATAATGAACTTAATCAAAATTTTCGTTTTTCTATGTTTTATACACATATAGTTATTAACTATCATTTGATTTATTTTATCTTTCGTATAATTTTTTCTTTAAATATATTGCATAAATATTAAAGTTAACAAATTTTATTAATTCGAACTACATATCAATCATAGTACAAATTATGTTGTTTCGATTTATTTATTGTACTATTATATTTCTAATATGAAACTGTAAAAATATCATAAAGTTTCATACAATTGTAACCAATTATCCTTTCCATCACAATATATATATAAAGTTTCACATCAAACACAAAACACAATGGTTCAAATAGTATAGATATAATACTACATTTTTTTCATGAAGTTACAGTTTCTAAAATGTTATTCATCATCACGAACAAAATTAGCCAGTTTCTAAAAAATTATGTTACATTAGTATATGAATAAATTTGTTGACTACTAAACAGTTTTTTTATTACTTTTTGCAGATGTCACTAGAATACATATTATCTCCAAATCAATGGTTCTCTGCTACAATTACTCAATTTGCAAATCATCAATATTTTAAAGATTTTGTAGAACTTATAAATGCAGATGATCAAACCTCTTTATTGTGCAGTCCATTCCATGGATTCATTTGTGGAAATATGAATAAGAAGCAAAACGACAAATTTAGCAGCAAGTTAACACATGAGTTTATAATGAGACTTATAAACTGTGGTAAAAATAACGAAGTTTGGGTACAACTAGACGATCGTGTAGCTCGTTTTGGCCTACAAGAATTTTGTCTCATAACTGGATTGCCATGTCATGAACCTACTATTGATCTAAATTTTAGTAATACTCGACTTAGAGATGAATACTTTGATGGTTCAAAACGAATAACTATGATAAGACTTTCTGAAGTATTTCATATATGTGAAGATCGAGAAGATAAATTTAAGTTAGGATTAGTTATGTTTGTCGAATGTGTTTTAAAACCAATTGGAAGACACATCGATTACAGAACTCTTGGAATGGTTGAACAGCTTGATGAATTTCTTATGTATCCATGGGGACGTAAGGCATATTTTGGTCTATTACATTCATTACAAAAATCACAGCTTGAAAGAATACGAAGAATGCAACAAAATAACCAAGCAGAATGTAAATATTCATTGCATGGTTATCCACTTGTATTCCAGGTAATTTTCTTACATTTATTCCCTATTCGATATATTTTAATCATGTAAAAAACGTTAACATTCCTTTTTACTTATATTTCAGTATTGGATATACGAAGCTTTTCCTAAAATTGGACGACAATTTGGTTACCGTATCCGTACAAGTTTAAAATGTCCACGAATGCATAAATGGCAGCCTCAAATGGTATTAGCGGAAAATGTTATTAAAGAATTTTTAGCTACTGAAGAGGTATGTTCATTTCAGTATACAATTAAATATATCTTTTATTCTTTATAAATAACTTTTATAGAATACGTCTAATATTTTATTACAATATTACAATTATAGATTACAGTAATTGCAACGTTAAATCCTACTGAAGCAGAATTGGAAACATTCTGGTATACAACTCTTTCACTACCAACTGACAACCAACATTGTACACTAGACAGCATTGTCAATGGTGAATTGGAAAATACAACAGAACAAATTCGAGCATATAACATACATCCACAAGAAACAACTGTACACAGTTCAAATAGAATTGAATCTACTTCTTCCGGTACTTCAGACTATGTAACTAAGCAAGATATGGAACAGATGTTCAATATACACAGACAAGATGTCTTTGGTTTCTACGACAGCTTGAAGACACAGATCGTTCAAGAAGCAACAAAGCAAGAAGCTCAGTATCATACGATTCTTGAAAATCAACAAACTCTCTGTCAGACACTTCTTGACAATCAAAAACAATTTTTTGAAGTGCAGCAAAAAAATCAAGAGGAACATTTTCAAGGCATACAATCAGACATGCATTCTTATGTAGATACCAGTTTCGGTTTAATGAAGTCTTACATTGATGAACAAAATCAAAATATGCAAAATCAGTTAACCAACTGGAAATCACATATGGAATCAATTGTAGCCTCTGTACAACATGATTTGCCCCCTCCAACAAATCAAGCTGAATTTGAAATGCCTTCAACATCTGAACATGCAGAAGACGTCGAAAGATCAACAAAAGAAAAAAAAGGTAAGCAAAAAGAGACACAATCTCCATCACCAACGGCAACGAATACTTTGGAAGATTATAACATCGACAAATACAAAAACATTAGAGAATGGATATCAGAAAATCCATCAGAGTAAGATATTAAAATTAACTTCGTTAACTTAAATATTCTATTTCATATTTTACTTATTTAATAACAATTTCATTTTTTTCTTATATAGTGCATACTGGAAAGATGAAATCGACAATCAATACGCAAGACATTCGCTGATGAATATAATAAATCAAATTAAAGATATAAATATTGTGGTAAGTCAACTTTAGCAATCTTAATTAATTTTACTTCGTTATTAATATAGCTAATTTAAATTTTTTTTACTAGCATACTGATATAGAATTAAAGCTGTTGCGAAGACTCATTTATGATACATCTTCCCCGGTTTCCAAAGAATATGCAATCATGGACTTTCGATTCGAGAATGAGTGTGTTCATTGGTACACAACGATCAAACGAGGAGCAACCGCTTCTATGAATAATTTTCAGGCATTAGAGCAATACACAAAAGGAGAATTACCTACCTTTGCTCGACCCTGGATAACATACAACTATTTATTGATTCCAGTCGCATATCCAGGCAACAGTTGGTTTATTTTTCTTGTTGATTTTGAAAAGTGGAAATTTCAAGTATATGATTGCAGCCACAACATTCATACACCAGATGCAATCAAGTTGCGTGCAGCCCCAGTTTTTGATGTAGTACAATCATTATTAATAGCTACTGACATTTTCTTCGGGAAGCCAAATTTACGAAAACATAGAAATAAACGTATGAAATTGGAAATCATACCGTATCTACCTTCTCAAAATAATGGGTAAGTATCTCAACAATTTACTTTAATATTTATTTTTCTATTCAATTTTATTTTACATTTATAGCATTACTATAAAATAACTTCAAACTATTTTTTCGTAGGCCAAACTCTGGAGTTCTTCTTCTCAAATACATTGAATGCTTCATTTTCGGATATCCATTAGAAGTAGTTTCAACTGAGAAAATACGTTTATACAGACGAAAAATTGTCACAGATATCTGTCAAAATGAATATTTTTTCCGTCCATATTTATCATAACTATAACAAAGCAGGTAACCTTTTTTTTTTTTTATAATGTCCCCATCATGTAAAGCAAAAGTTATAATAAGGTAAAAGCATTACCAAAATAAATGTCTATATTCATTAATTAATTCAATCTCAATTTTTTCTACATATACTTTAGTCTTGTTTCTTTCTACTTCTGCTAATAGGCTTTCTCTTGCTTTAATAGGTATGCCCTATCATGATTGATGTCGAAACCAAGAACAAAAAGCTTTTCATCACCCATCATGTAAGTATCATGTATTCAAATAGCAAGTATATCAAAGAATTGTCGTTTTAACAATTTCTTATCAATGTTTCATTTTCTTCCTTTTGTAATAACGCTATTAACTTTTGAAAGTGATCATTATAATCTCATTTGAATTTCAATTTTCTTTCTCTACAAGCTTAATTCAACTTTTGAAAGTGATCATTATAATCCCATTTGTATTTCAATTTTCTTTCTATACAAGTTTAATTCAACGTGTTTTAAATACAATCATTATGCAAATAATTTATATATTCGTTAAATGTATTATCATTATTCAATAAAACGATTAGAAAAATTGATCATATGAATTTTTATAGAATTTTTATCAACCATCATAGTAATTTCTTTAGCAGTCTATATATTTATAAGATTAAGTTAAATAATCTATAATAATATAATTTATTTATTAACTACTGCAGATGAAATCGTAGAGAAATACTTCTTACCAACTCATTTAGGACAAATAAAAGCAAATCCATATTTATACTTCTCATTTTATACTTTAAATATAACTTTCTAATATATTTATGAACAGGTATGTTGCTGCACTTATTTTTGCTACTCGTTGGGAAATGTCATGAACTTTGAGAATAATTACAGCGCAAACGTTTCACATAATTTGCAGCAAATAATAATAACCAAGTTTTCATATACACTTAAAAAACCTATTTCACGCACAAAACAAAATTATTACTACGAATTTGCCTATTGAAAAGTATAACTACTATTTTCCATCTAAACAGCTCAAAAAAAATTCTACATGAAAATCTTTATTAGAGCATAGTAAATGAAACAAGCTAAAAATAGTGAATTACAATAAAAATTCAATACTAATATAAATCACCACACTAATATCACCTTAAACAAAATTCAAGCCATGCATTGCATGGCCAGGAACTCAAACGTGTACAAGCCTCCAAAAATCTGCCCAGAATTCTGTGTAAAATTCAAGTCCAAGAAGACATAATGGCGGCCAGAATTTTCGAATATTGGTCCTTGATTTACCACCGCATGTGGGATCCAGATGACTTGACATTCTTTTATCTCGCGCGAGGTACAACACTTTCAGGATTTTTCGTTTTAGTCCTTAGCTTTAATTCTCCATTTAATGTAATCTTTTTCTTGTGCAACTTTGGCCCTTTTACTTCCACCTTTGATCAATTGATTCCACAAGGTCTTCAATCATCACTTCAAGGTCCAAATCAACTATTGAAAGTTTACAATTAATCCCATACTTTGTATTTTTACCTTTTTTTGCCCATTTTTCATTTTTTGTGTAATTCATCCAATTTGTCTTGGGTTCTACTTAACAAATGAAATTAACAACTAATTAAATCATAATTCATCAAAATTAATTACAATCAATCAAATTTAACGACTTAATTTATACACTTATCAGTTGTGATTGTAACCCTTCATAGGGTGATATTGCAACCTCATTCTACTTTCACCAATTTCCATTTTAGTCCCACTTTTACTCTTTTGTTCATCTTAGATCCTTTTAATGTGCAATTTCTATTCCGTTGACTTTTAACTTCACACAATGGATTCCATTATCAACTTTTAGATATTTGAAATTTGGTCCCTGAACTTTGAGAATCTTTCCTTTTCGCCAATTTTCATTCCTTTCTTCCAATTTCAATCCAATCATTGAATTTTACCTAACAAACAATATATGTAAGAGATTAATCTATAATTTATCAAAAAATACTTTTAAATACTCATATTTAATGGCCTAAAGAAGTGCATAAAATATACTTATCAATAACTTCATAGAATTAAGAGATTATTCACTCTGAGGTGAGATCTGTTCTCAAGATTTGTTTTTAGTACATTATATGGATAGCATCTACATTACGACGTTGTTTCGCGCGGGTAGTCGCTAACAATTAAAAAACGGATCAGACGACTATGTAAGGAACAAACCTCTTGAGACAAAGTCCCAAAAAGGGGTGTTTTATTGGCGATGATTTACAATTAGAAATAAACAGAATGCCTCCAAGAGGCGCAAGCACACGAGTACTAAAAGAAGTGTTTAAATTTAAGTTAAGAAATTAAAATTACATATTCTCTGTTTGAGAGTGTTTGATTCCCTTTTTCTCTATGTCTTCTCCTCCTTTTTATATTCCCTTGATGATTTCCTTGTGACAAACCGCTTGAAAACTGCGTGATTGCTTTAAAACTACCCACTTTCTTTATGATGGCTAAATTGTTGTGGAACTGCCGTCTCTAACTGCTGTCATTACTCTTTGTCGTTCAACCGCCTTCAACTGGGCTCCTTGAATTGTGGAATGTGATAAGATTACTCAATAACTGCTATTCTGGATAACCATAATATTTTATATTTGCTAAGATCCTGGCCGATTCGAAGGTTTGGGCGAGAACGGGGTCATCACTCTAGGCGACAGTAAGGCACTCTATTCGCTCAGATTCTGGGCGTCTTGCAAGCTTGGGCGATGATGTTACTGTATTCATGGACTTCCACTGCATTCATCAATAATCCTATTTGGACCTTTTTCTTCGACTCCCCAATTGGGCTTCACTCTTTAAGTTATTTTGTTTGGGCTGCACTTTTAGTGTGTCAACAATTACCCCCCAATATGGTAGAATTAATACCAATTATTAATCTTTGCCATATTCACTTTGTATTTTCCAGCAACATTTGAAATTCCCAAGAATTTTAATGATTATTTCCTTCTATAGCCTGAAAAGGTGCAACGTTACAAACCCTTATAAACCCAAAAGACACGCCATTTCATCGCACCACTAAACCACGTCTCTATATTTCGCGCTTCCTCCTCACTATTTTACTGTTCATCTTCTTGTTTCTTTGCTACGTTTCTCAGGCAAATCTTAACAAAGCTATACTTTGCACCCAATGGCGGCTTCACAAACTCAATCTGATGATTCTTTTAGTTTCGAAGATTTCCAGAAAATCCTTACTAGGCCGTATGTAAATCCAAACTTCCTTGCACAAGCCAATGCTGACCTCAATGAATTCTATCTGGGTCCATCATTCAATAATGCTGAAGCCGTTGGACAAGTGGCGGTGGGCCAACTATTCCCTTGCACTCAAGACCCTCCGTTCCTGAACTCTCTGCCATTGAGGCCGATTCGCGAAAAAGGTATTCGCACTTGGCCCAAAGTTGATGTTATTTTTCGTGGATGGCATGCACATCTTGTGAATCATGGCACTACCAAGGCGATTTTTGATTGTGCTAGGATTTCAGACTTATTAGAAATCGCTCTTCAACCCCTAATTTTCGACCCAGTGCTTTTTCCGATTGCTTTGAGTTTTTGGTCTTCTGAATATAATACCTTCGTTTTCCCTCTTGGTCCCATGTCAATTACTTTAAAGGACGTTGGAGCCCTAGTAAATCTTCCGTCTTTAGGCGATACCATCTTTCTTGGTATCTTGATTTCCAATGTTGGCCCGAAATTTGACAAGAAACTTACTGAGTCCTATTCGAGCATGCAAGGTTTTTATAATCATTCAAGCGCTGAACCTTCACACACTAAGCGTGTGGCCTTTCTTCAAATTTGGCTCTGTACATATATTCTCCGCGTGCCAAGTATGAAACTTTCTATGAGCTATTTACCCATAGCGCATGAATTGGCGCATGGTAGGCCTTTGAACTTATATTCCTTCTTTTTAGCTGCCCTTTATAGAGGCATGACTTCCCTTCAATCTCAACTGAAGAATGGTGCATTTCCCACTGGCAGTGGCCCCTTTAGTTCACTTAACTGTGGTTGAGAGCATACTTTCCACCACTTGGTGCTCCATCCATTTCCCTTCGTTCTGCTAGTTGCTATGGGCTAGCCATTGACCCATTGAAACCTGTAAATATGTCCAGTAGGGACATTTTTTCATTCTTTTACACCTTAAATTCGATTCCTTCCTTCTTTCCTTTTTCTGCTCACTTGACTCCAGATTATGTGCAACCTCCATCCATCCTGGATAGTGCGAGCGCTTCTCTGCTTGTTTGGGTTCAGTTTTTGATTGGGAGGGATTTGTTGCACGATATTTTAACTAGAACCAATGCCAAGGCTAGGGTTGAAATATATGTTCCTCAATTTTTTGCTCGCCAACTTGGTTTTGGCCAAACTTGGCCTATTCCTACTTGCTACTCCAAAAATTTGACAGATCATTTTCACACTATTAATAAGGCAGAAGCACAAGCTGTAGATGCTCGCAACATTCTTTTGACGAGCAAATTTTCATTAGGCCCTTTCAATTCTAGCTATGTCGTCCATCCTCTTTTTAAACAGCTATGGTCATCAGTAAAACGCAGATTGTTTGCAACTGATGCTAATCGTGCCTTCCATTTACTGGATCAGCCAGATACTTCTTCTACTTCTCCTATTTTGGTCACCTCTGTGTCCATTAGGAATCATTCCTCCCCTGCTCGCGCTAAACATCCTATCCGTCCATCTGCTTCTCCACTTGCCAAGGCTACTGCAGCTAAAGGTGCCTTAAGCCGCAAACGGTCAGCTTCAGCATCTCCCATTTTGCGGGATGATAATGATGATGATGATGACGCTCCTCTCATCCTTAGGAGAAAGGTAATTGAATTTGTTTATTCACAAACATATTTTTCTATGTACTAATGGTTTAAATGAATTTCTCAAAAAAGTTCAGTCTCTCCTTCGAATGCTTTGGTTTTGGGGACTCCTGCTTCATCATCTTCTGCTGAAACTGCTTCGGCCAAATCAGCTGATGAAGGGACTATACTTAAAGAGAAACCCTTAGTCCCGAAATCTTCATCACAACCAGTAGAAGGGCCACCTTCTTTCCAGGGCGACGACCCCCCAAATGTCGAACCAGAAGGTAATACATATTTTAATGTTTTACCTTTGCTTGTGCTACTAGTTTTTGATTCGTTGCTTCTTAAATTATGCAAAGGCTCCCATGGGCCTGCCCGTTGTGGCAGAGTATTCTCGCCCAAATAAGGGGAAGTCTCCACAGGTGGTGGAGCCAACTGATGATATGCCTGAACTTCCCAAGATTGCTGATGAGGTAACCTTTTGCTTCACTTTCATTTTCACTTCGTTTATTGTAGTGAAAGTCCTCAATGTTGGCATTTTTCTTTGCAGGGTGCTGATGAGAATGTGCGCTCCATCCAGGACTTGTTCACTTCCTAGGGACAAGTCAAGACGTCTCGCCCTACTTCAACCAGGCATCCTTCTGCTTCATCTTCTACTTTTTCGGAGGAAAATATGAAGTCTCTCAAGCAGTCGGTACTTGAGTATGTGTCTCTTATGGACATGGATATCGGCCAGGCTAGTGCTACTAAACATAAGGATAAGTTTGAGCTATTGAGTGCGAAATTGGCGCAAGCACTTACATTTTTGTCGCTCAATGTTTCTGCTGACTTTAAAACGACATTGAAGGTTGTCCACTCTGACATCCTCTCCTTGCTAGCTAAAAATGTTGAATTGAAGGTCAAGAGTACTCAATATCTTCGTGCTGCATCTAAAAGAGAGTCTTTACTTCTAGAGATTAACAAAGCCAAGGATGAATTGAAAGAAATCTCTTCCGACTTTATGATCGAAGACTCTTTGATGATAAGCCTGGCTGCAGAGATGAAGGAGCTTCAAGCAAAGATGAACGACTGTAGGGCGAGAATGGATGCTAAAAAGCGTAATACTTCCCAAGGAATTGAACGAACCAAGTCTTTGATTGAGCAGTATAAAAAGCTGGAGGTTGATGATGATTTTGTAGTTGAATTAAATGTCTTCTCAACAGAGCGAAGATTGGGGAAGACTTAGGGAAAGAATACGGTCGGCTTGGGGTGAATTGCAATTAAGATATCCAATGGCTTAACTTTTCTTTTGTAATTTCGCACTAATTGCCATTGCCAATTTTGAATGTAACAGCAGCTATCGTCGTCAATGAACGACTATTTTGTCTACTTGCATATTAATTGACGTTGTCCTTAATCGTCAACCCCCCAAGCATTTAATTGCTTTATGCTAAGATTTATGTACATTCTTTCTTGGTATTCCCGTCTCTTTTCCCAAGACTTTGGGCCATTTGATTTCAGTTGTTAGGCACGAATGTGGCCGTTCATATTCTGTCTTTTCACCTTCACACCTCTATAAATGCGTGTGTATTTCGCACTTATCATTTTCATTTCCATTCTTTTCTTCAAAAACTAATTTGCTGCCATCGTTTGGCATCTCAACAATTGATTCAAAATTTTCGTCTTCCATAGAAATGGATCATTTGATCCGCCCATTTTGCTATCTGTATTTGTGTCACCTTTGGTATGAGAGACATAGGAAATATTCTTTGGCCAGCGAAAGTCTTCCCATCGTCTCCATGTTCTCTATAAGGAGTTCAATGATGGAAGGCGATTTTTGAGGATACCTTTCAAGCCACTTCGCTTGCTGAGAGTGCTTCTTAGTCTCCTTGCCCGTTATTGCAGTAATGCAATTAGGCAGGCGATTTGAAGGTGCTTTTCTTCCTTTTTGCTTGTTGAGAGTGCTTCTCGGCCTCTCTGCCTGCCCTTGCAGCAGTGCGATCAGGACGGCGATCAAGGCCAGTTCACCCTCTTACTTGGCGATCGATCGAGAAATTAGTTTGCTCTCAATTGTAGCTCATAGAGAATTTAGTATTTTGTATCTCACAATTTGTAATGAATATTTGATAACAAAGGAATTTATTTGAACGTATTTCGTTCTTACCTTATTTATCTACGATCGTTCAACGCAATTATATTGATTACACTTTTATTTGTTCACTTTCCCATAAGGAAGGAACATACTTTTTTAAATATTTGCCATTAAAGAACCTCATGTGCTTGGTATCATCTAAATCTTCTAAATGATAGGCTTCATCAGGCAACACACTATTTACTTTATATGGCCCTTTCCCAATTGGGTGACCACTTCTCATACTTTGGATCCTTGCTATCCAAAGGGAGTATTGTTTTTCAAACCAATTCGCTCAGACTAAATCACTTGGCTATAACTTTTTTATTATAAAACTTAGTCATCCTTTGTTTTTGAATTGCAATCTATCTAGGACGTCCAACTTTAATTCGTCCAACTCTAATAAGTTTTGAACTAGTGATTCAGTATACTCACCATCACTTAACTTATATTGCAAACACACTCTGATTGATTGCACATTGATTTTCATAGGCAAAACGGCCTCCTGTCCATAAGTATGTTGAAAAGGAGTAACTTTGGTACTTGACCGAGGCGACGTCCTTTAAGCCCATAAGGCCTAGTTTAGACATTCGTGCCAGTTTCTAGTATTTTCATCTATCATTTTCCTTATGATATTTTTTAGAATCTTATTAGAAGATTCTGCCAATCCGTTGGATTGAGCGTAATATGGCGTGGAGTTCACTAACTTAACTCCAAACTCGCTCAAGAATTTCTTCACTTGATCTCCATTCAAAAAAGTTTCGTGATCTACCATCAAAGTTTGTGGAACCCCAAATCTATAAATAATATGATCACGAATAAATTCTATGATACTCTTTTGGATGATTTCCTTTAAAGGTATCGCTTCTACCCACTTAGTGAAAAAATTAGTTGTAACTATAACAAATCTATGTTGCTTGGACGATGGGGGATAAATCTTCCCTATCAGGTCTATCGCCCAACCCTTGAACGGCCAGGGTTTGATAATGGGTGTCATCTCTCTTGCTGGCGCCCTTTGTATTGGACCATACTTTTGGCACGCTAGACAACTCTTCGCATATTGAACACATGATTCTCCCATCTTGGGCAAAAAATATCAATTCCTAATAATTAACCATCTCATCTTTTGGCCAGCTTGATGAGCTCCACATATCCCTTCATGCTCTTCAACCATGATTGTTCTGACTTCTTGCAAACTTACACATTTTAGTAATATACCATTAAAGCGTTTCTTAAACAACTCTTCATCTATCAATGTATAGTTTAGCAAATGCAACTTCATTTTTCTACTACCTCCTTTATTAGGTTCTTTAAGGAACCTTTTAATCTCTACCCTCTAATATATTGCATCTCCATCTTGTATGCAATGAATTTCAGTCATTCTCGACCTTCTTTGGACTACGGGCAATATTACTCTATATTCACAAGTAGATTTCCAATTTAAAATCTTTGAATACCCTGAGACCATCTGGGCCAACTCATTTGCTATGTCATTATATACCCTATTAACACATTGAAGCTCTACTTGGTCTAATTCTTCCAACAATTCTTGGGCGATTTCATATTGACTTATAATGGAATCACTTTGGCACTTAAAATCATCGATCAATTGGTGAATTACCAAGTGAGAATCGCCTCTAACAATCACATTCTTTATCTGCATAGCTATCATTAATTCTAAACCCACGATTAAGGCTTCATATTCGGCTTGATTATCGGTACACATCCTATCCAAAGTGAATGAGAACTTGTAACAAATCCCTAAAGGATTTATCAATGTTACTCCTACTCCTGCACCTTTAGAGGTTTTTGACCCATCGAAATATAAAACCCAAGGTTTTAATTCGAATAAATCAATTTCTAATTCAATTTCTTCAGGCATGTCAAAGCATGGATGATCGGCCAAAAAGTTAGCCAAAGCCTGATTTTTTATTGCCTTTTGGGGTATGTATTGTGTTTCGAATTCTGATAACGTTAAAGTCCAAAGGCTTACGCTTTGGTGTAAAATAGGGCGAGAGAACATATACTTAACCAAATTTACTCTAGAAATCAAATAAAGGGTTACGGGCCGTAAATAAGCCCTTAATTTCGTACATGTGAAATATAATGCAAGACATAATTTTTCAATGGCAGAGTAATTACATTCACATTTTGTTAACCATCTACTCAAGTAGTAAATCGCCCTTTCTTCATGATAAGTGTATTTTATATACTTATTCAGGACTCTAAAATAGCGATATTTGATAGTCTTTTGACAAAATACATTCTAAATTGTTGTGTTTTATGTTTAATAGGTGAAAGTCTACGAATAAAAAGGAATGGAAGGAAAGAAGCAAAAAGGGCGGAAATAGCAAAATCCAAAGTATACGGATTAAATTGGCCATTGGATGCAATTTTTGGGAATCAAAGTAACTATAAAAATGGAAGGACTGATTTGCTTCACTTTGAAGATTGAGTACTTGGAGAGAAATAATTGATTAATGGGCCTCAATTGGACATGCCTTGGAATTCAACTTTAATACTTAATTGGACTTCCAATTGGGTTACAACTAAAAGGGCTGCATGGGGATGAATTTGGGTTTCTTTTTGGTCAAGTTAGTTGGCTAATTTCAAGTATATATACATGCACTCACAGAAACGGCAGGGAAGAAAGAAAAAAAACCTAGAGAAGAGATACAGGAGAAAAAAAAAAGAGAGCTGCTAGGTTAATAGATCCTGACAATTTCACGGCAGCTTTGGGGGAATTAATAAGGCTACTTGCGGCTGAAATATATATACAAGTTGGCCGGCTACTGGGAAATTAATATATACAAACAGAAAGCAGTAAATTGGGAGGAATTAATAAGGCTGCTTGCGACTGAAATATATATACAAGTTGGCCAGCTACTGGGGAATTAATATACACAAACAGAAAGCAGTAAATTGGGGAGAGAGAACGGCAGCTTGGGAGAAAACATTGAAACCCTGTTCTTTGTTTTGTTTTGGAGAGAAAACTGCCGGCTGGAGTTAAAAACATTAGGCTGCCAAACTGTTGGAAAGAATAAAAGGGCTGCCGGCTGGGGCTGTATTCTATTATTTATAAACATACATTGGTGCCGGCAGATTGGAGAAAATAGGAGGCAGAACCTGGTGGAGAAAAAGTCACAACTGTCGGCTGAAAAACAAGGGAGAAAGAAAGGGAAATCTGGCTGGAATTGAAAGTCAAAGAAAGAGGCTGGAAAGTATATATGTTTATATATTCATGCACATGCAAAGGTGGCAGCTGGGTATTTTCCTTTATTTTGGTGCAAGAGCTTGAAGATTAATTATGTTCCGTCGATTTTCGGTGATTTCCTTCCACTCTTATGTGTTTAATTCCAACAGTATGCTAGGCTAATTTTTCTCACGTATTGGATGATGACACAATTGTTTAATTACTAGTTTTAATTCGAGACCTATGTTTTTATGTTACTTCTTGCATTGTGATTTCATTGACATGCATCTTTATATTGTTTTAATGTTTGCGTGCCATTAAGACAATAAGTTGCTTATTCGTTGTGTTGGAAAACTCACGGTAGGTAGAACATTGTTGATAGAACACACAGGCAATAAATATTAGGAATAATATTTGTGGCATGTTCGATCATATGTGATAATCCTAGATGTCAATGCATGTTCACCATATGAATTCGGACTAGGAATAAGATCGTCTCGTGGTAAATTTTTACTTTTATTGTTTTTATTTTCATTTAATTTTTAGTTGTTTTTAGGCTACCATTACACTTTTTAGGCAACTTTAGTTTATGCAAAATCCTGACGAGCCAGATCTCTTTCCAATAGACCACAAAATTGAAAGAACATTTAGAAATCGCAAAAGAGTTCAACGTCAATCAAGGAGAATGGCTGACAACCAAAATCAACTACAGCATCAAGTTCAGCTTCACAAGCAAATACCACAGCCAAATCAACCGAGAGCTAACCAGAACGAAGCTCATGTCTTAGTTGGGGATTACATCAATCCAATTCCCACACCAGTGCAACCTGCTGTGATATAACCCCCCTTTTGGACAACCTAATTTTTACCTTCGACCAGATGTCATCAATTTGATTCAAAATCACCAAGACATCAAGTTCTTTGGAAAAGCCACGGAAAATCCTCATGAGCATATTTCTACTTTTCTCATGTTATGTGAAGTGATCAGTCACGAAGGGATATCAGCAGATGCATTCCGAATGAGATTATTCCCTCATACCTTGAAGGACACTGCTAGAGAATGGTTTCTTTGTTTACCACCAGGAAGCAATCAATCATGGAATGATATGGTTCAAAAATTTATGATGAAATTCTTTCCACCTTCTCGAGTTCACCAAATTAGGAATGACGTCCACACCTTTAAGCAAAAAGATCTCGAGAGCTATCCTGAGGCATGGGAGAGGTTCAAGAATTTTTTTAGAAAATGCCACAACATCGACATTCCCAAGCAGGCTCAGCAATATCTTTTCTACTACGGTCTAAAACAAGAGTTTAGAAATATGATAGATGCTTCTGCAGGAGGATCAGTGATGAAACTTGATGTGGATGAGGCATATGACCTGTATGAAAAAATAGCTGAAAACCAATCGATGTGGCCAACTGATAGGAAAGCTCCAAGGAAAACATCAGGGTTACACAACGTAGATGCAGTGACAGCATTGGCCGCGCAAATGGAAGTTCTTACCATGAAAATGGACAATCTATCTAAGTCAGTCAACATGGTACACCAATCGCCACCTGTTTGCGAAGGCTGTGGAGCGGATCATGCTAGTACACACTGCCCTTTGGCGTCTACACATGTTAGTCAATCCGAAGAAGTAAGCTACGCACAGAACTTTCAGAGACAGCAAAATAATCCTTTCTCCAACACATTTAATCCGGGTTGGAAGAACCATCCAAATTTTTCATGGTCCAATAATCAAGGACAAGAACAGGGAGGAAGCAATCAGAATAAACCACCAGGGTTCCAACAGCAACAACAGCAAGGGAGAAGGCCATCGGGTTTTTATTGGCCTACGTTGTTCAAGGACGCCCATTAAATGGTGAAACATTGTGATAAGTGCCGAAGGACTGGAAATATCTCTAGGAGGAACGAGATGCCTTTGAACAGTATTTTAGAGGTTGAAATATTCGATGTTTAGGGCATCGACTTCATGGGACCATTTCCTCCATCCTATGGTCAACAATATATACTGGTGGCAGTGGACTACGTGTCCAAATGGGTTGAAGCTGTGGCTTTGCCAACTAATGACGGCCGAGTAGTGATTCAATTTCTGAAGAAAAATATTTTCACGAGGTATGGCACCCCGAGGGCAATTATTAGTGACGGTGGAAAACATTTTTGCAACCGCTTATTTGCTTCGCTATTGGCCAAATATGGAGTGAAACATCATGTCTCGACTCCATACCACCCTCAGACTAGCGGGTAGGTGGAGATCTCTAACAGGGAGTTAAAGTAGATTCTCGAAGCTACGGTCAATGCATCACGTAAAGATTGGGCTAAGAAACTAGACGATGCACTTTGGGCGTATAGAACAGCATTTAAGACTCCAATTGGCATGTCTCCATATCGACTGGTATTTGGAAAAGCTTGTCATCTGCCGGTTGAGTTAGAGCATAAAGCATACTGGACAACACACTTGCTCAATTTCAATATGAGAGCAACAGGAGAAAAGAGGGTTCTACAACTTCATGAGCTAGATGAGTTTTGTTTGGATTCATATGAGAATGCAAAGATTTACAAGGAAAAGACCAAGAAATGGCACGACAGGCATATAAGGGAGAAGGAGTTTGAGGTTGGTCAACAAGTATTGATGTTCAATTCACGCCTCAAGCTTTTTACGGGAAAGCTAAAGTCCAGGTGGTCCGGTCCATTCACAGTAGTTGCTGTGTTTCCATATGGTGCTGTTGAAGTGGTGTCTCAAGATCAACAAAGGAGGTTCAAAGTAAATGGATAACGGTTAAAATCTTATTGGGGAGGTGACTACTCCACTGAAAAAACAACCGTACCACTTGATAATGTAGAGTAACCAGGACAACAAAGTCTAGCTAAAGACTATAAATTAAGCGCTTATTGGGAGGCAACCCAAATTTTAAACCTTTTATTTTATTTTGTTTTTCGCATCGCATTGCATATAGATTTCTTTTAATTATTAGTTGCATTAGATTTAGGCACATTTAATTTATGTGGTGTCATCATCCAATCATGCTTTCACCGAGGCCCTTAAATATAATGTTGGTTATTTCGAGTGTTTAGGCTGAGTAACACACGTTTTGGATTATTTGATCCCTGTTGTTTGATTTGATTGCCATATGCAGGAACATGACGTCATGGAATACTCAAACCAATATCGACCAAGGGGAAAGCATGATAAGAAAGATTATCTGGCCGTCAGCTACAGTATCTTCCACGTTCAATAGAAAAATTCAGGGAGTACCTTCGTCCTTTTCTTCCACATCCCCTTATATTCTTAATCATGTTTTAAGACATTGACGACAATGTCGAACTTAAGTTTGGGGGTGGAAAACACTTTGTGTTTTTGGTTTTCGTATGACTTCGTGCGCTGTTTACATATGTTACCAATAAAAAAACGTTAAATTTTCATTTATTTTTACTTATTTTTGATTGTGTACTTGTGTGGGTTAGACGGTTTGGCTGACAATGATGATTAAATTTGAGATTTGGCGTTGATTTATGAACTGTAGATAGGAAGCATGCTAGATTGATTGAAACTTGAACTTGCAAAACTTGATATTATACATGCACTAGAACTGAGTTTGACATTATGATGAAGTAAGTTGATTCATGTACTTGATAGATTGAATAAGTTGGACATAGATGCTTTACCAAAACCATACTAACCAATTATTCTTAGACCAAATTTAGTACAATTTGGAAAGATCTTACTGTTGTAGGAAAATGCGGATATGAATATGGATTCCTTGTGTGAAAATTTTGTGTGGATTGTCTGAGATTAATAGGATAAAATTGGGTAAAAGTCTTAAATTGGAGGTCGATTTTCTTGAATAGGTGTGTGATAAGGGGCATTGCACTAATCAAGGCATATATTTTGAAATTTAAAATGCACTTTTATGACTCGAGCAATTAAGCCTGCAAGGGTATCTTAAAACCTGGTGCCCTAAAGTCATCTCACTTGGGATTCATCGGCCTAAAGCTCGTTACAGGGGTCATTTAAAAGGCAATCAGAGATAAAATTGCTCAAAAAAAAGCTCTCTTCGAAGCCTTTTTGACTCGGGTAATTAAGCCTGTAAGGGTATTTGAAAACTTGGTGCCCTAAAGTCATCTGATTTGGGAGTCATCAGCCTAAAGCCTGCTACATGAGTCATCTAGAAAGCTTAAGGAAGAGTGCCAAAAAAAAGCACTAAATGCCTTGTAAGTCCCAACACTTGTTTGAGAGAACTTGGCTTTCAATAAAGGATAATTAACCTAATTGAATCTTGGCAGTCGAAGCAATCAAATAATCTGAGAATCCTTATTCATTAATGTGTTAACTTACAACTAGTGACATCCACCTGAATTGGGGAGGTGAGGATAGTGATAAAAATTCAATCTTAGATCACACACTGGGAAAAGAGTGTAAAAAGAATAAGTTTTGGGGTGTGTGAATCTTATGAGAGATGAAAAGATATATTTGACCATAGAGGGTCGGGAATGGGAACAACTTGAAAATTCATTAATGTCTACTTAGTTCTTCACACACACACGTCGGTTTTGCATTGAAAAAGTGGATATTAGTTTGGTATTGTCACTTTGAAGCAGTTTGTAGATCTAATGCCGTGATTTCAAATCCTGAGGTAAAAAAAAAAGGCTAAATGGTCTAACCAAATATTTTTGTATGTTTGTTGTTATTTATGTAATAGTCTTGTTTGAGGGCAAACAAATGTTTAAGTTTGGGGGTATTTGATAAGTGTATTTTATACACTAATTCGAGACTCTAAAATAGCGATATTTCATAGTCTTTTGATATAATACATTCTACATTATTAAGTTTTACGTTTAATAGGTGAAACTCTACGAATAAAAAAGTTTCCTTGTGTGCGCAGACTGGGCATGTATAAAAAATTGTCTGCCCTTCATCAGCTGATCTAATCTGTTAAAAGAAAAAAAGGGAGGGGGGGGGGGGGGGGGGGGCTAAATGGTCTAACCAAATATTTTTGTATGTTTGTTGTTATTTATGTAATAGTTTTGTTTGAGGGCAAACAAATGTTTAAGTTTGGGGGTATTTGATAAGTGTATTTTATATACTTATTCGGGACTCTAAAATAGCGATATTTGATAGTCTTTTGACAAAATACATTCTAAATTGTTATGTTTTACGTTTAATAGGTGAAAGTTTACGAATAAAAAGGAATGGAAGGAAAGAAGCAAAAAGGGCGGAAATAGCAAAATCCAAAGTATGCGGATTAAATTGGCCATTGGATGCAATTTTTGGGAATCAAAGTAACTATAAAAATGGAAGGACTGATTTGCTTCACTTTGAAGATTGAGTACTTGGAGAGAAATAATTGATTAATGGGCCTCAATTGGACATGCCTTGGAATTCAACTTTAATACTTAATTGGACTTCCAATTGGGTTACAACTAAAAGGGCTGCATGGGGATGAATTTAGGTTTCTTTTTGGTCAAGTTAGTTGGCTAATTTCAAGTATATATACATGCACTTACAGAAACGGCGGGGAAGAAAGAAAAAAAACCTAGAGAAGAGATACAGGAGAAAAAAAAAGAGAGCTGCTAGGTTAATAGATCCTGACAATTTCACGGCAGCTTTGGGGGAATTAATAAGGCTATTTGCGGCTGAAATATATATACAAGTTGGGCGGCTAGTAGGGAATTAATATATAAAAATAGAAAGCAGTAAATTGAGAGGAATTAATAAGGCTGCTTGCTGCTGAAATATATATACAAGTTGGCCGTCTACTGGGGAATTAATATGTACAAACAGAAAGCAGTAAATTGGGGGGAGAGAACGACAGCTTGGGAGAAAACATTGAAACCCTGTTCTTTGTTTTGTTTTGGAGAGAAAACTGCCGGCTGGAGTTAAAAACATTAGGCTGCCAAACTTTTGGAAAGAATAAAAGGGCTGCCGGCTGGGGCTGTATTCTATTATTTATAAACATACATTGGTGCCGGCAGATTGGAGAAAATAGGAGGCAGAACCTGGTGGAGAAAAAGTCACAACTGTCGGCTGAAAAACAAGGGAGAAAGAAAGGGAAATATGGCTGGAATTGAAAGTCAAAGAAAGAGGCTGGAAAGTATATATGTTTATATATTCATGCACATGCAAAGATGGCAGCTGGGTATTTTCTTTTATTTTGGTGCAAGAGCTTGAAGATTAATTATGTCCCGTCAATTTTCGGTGATTTCCTTCCACTCTTACGTGTTTAATTCCAACAGTATGCTAGGCTAATTTTTCTCACGTATTGGATGATGACACAATTGTTTAATTACTAGTTTTAATTTGAGACCTATGTTTTTATGTTACTTCTTGCATTGTGATTTCATTGACATGCATATTATATTGTTTTAATGTTTGTGCGCCATTAGGACAATAAGTTGCTTATTCGTTGTGTTGGAAAACTCACGGTAGGTAGAACACTGTTGATGGAACACACGGGCAATAAATATTAGGAATAATGTTTGTGGCATGTGCGATCATATGTGATAATCCTAGATGTCAATGCATGTTCACCATATGAATTCGGACTAGGAATAAGATCGTCTCGTGGTAAACATAGGTTTATTATATCTTGAAAAAGAATAATAAATAATGGTGGAATTATCGACCGTCATAATTGCATAATTTGAGATAATTATCACTGGTTGAGAATTAGAACTAAGAATTGATCAGTGGCGTCGGTGATCCAATACGTTCACACGTTTGAATTTTTTTTTTTTAAACCAATTTTAATTATTTTCACAAGTTTTAGATATAGAAAAATTCCTTAGCTATTCCTTCGTCGTCCTTTAGTTGCAAACACGAATTCAATTATATCAAATATACTAAAATTAATCATTATTCCTCATGGGACGATAACTCTCTCATCACGATTATTACTTGTCAACGAACCCGTACGCTTGCGGGAATTCGACGAACACTTCACCAAATTGGTCTTCTTGTGCGACCATTCCAGCTATTGATTCTTGTTCAGCTGATATATACACTTTCATTGGCCATCCTTGGATTGGTGACACCAACACTGGTAGACTTGATAAATATGTCTTTAGGCTTTCAAAAGCCTTTTGTTGCTCTTCTTTTCAGACGAATTCGTCCTGATTTTTCAGCTTTAAAAGCGGCGAAAAATCTTTAGTTCGCCCTGCACAGTTAGAAATAAAGCGTCTTAAAAAGTTTACTTGGCCTAGAAACCTTTGCAATTCTTTTTTATTGCTAGGTGATTTGGCCTCTAAAATGGCCTTCGCTTTATTTTTATCAAGTTCAATCCCCCTTTTGTGTACGAAGAAATTGAGTACTTGGAGAGAAATAATTGATTAATGGGCCTCAATTGGACATGCCTTGGAATTCAACTTTAATACTTAATTGGACTTCCAATTGGGTTACAACTAAAAGGGCTGCATGGGGATGAATTTAGGTTTCTTTTTGGTCAAGTTAGTTGGCTAATTTCAAGTATATATACATGCACTTACAGAAACGGCGGGGAAGAAAGAAAAAAAACCTAGAGAAGAGATACAGGAGAAAAAAAAAGAGAGCTGCTAGGTTAATAGATCCTGACAATTTCACGGCTTACGAATAAAAAGGAATGGAAGGAAAGAAGCAAAAAGGGCGGAAATAGCAAAATCCAAAGTATGCGGATTAAATTGGCCATTGGATGCAATTTTTGGGAATCAAAGTAACTATAAAAATGGAAGGACTGATTTGCTTCACTTTGAAGATTGAGTACTTGGAGAGAAATAATTGATTAATGGGCCTCAATTGGACATGCCTTGGAATTCAACTTTAATACTTAATTGGACTTCCAATTGGGTTACAACTAAAAGAGATGCATTGGGGGGAGAGAACGACAGCTTGGGAGAAAACATTGAAACCCTGTTCTTTGTTTTGTTTTGGAGAGAAAACTGCCGGCTGGAGTTAAAAACATTAGGCTGCCAAACTTTTGGAAAGAATAAAAGGGCTGCCGGCTGGGGCTGTATTCTATTATTTATAAACATACATTGGTGCCGGCAGATTGGAGAAAATAGGAGGCAGAACCTGGTGGAGAAAAAGTCACAACTGTCGGCTGAAAAACAAGGGAGAAAGAAAGGGAAATATGGCTGGAATTGAAAGTCAAAGAAAGAGGCTGGAAAGTATATATGTTTATATATTCATGCACATGCAAAGATGGCAGCTGGGTATTTTCTTTTATTTTGGTGCAAGAGCTTGAAGATTAATTATGTCCCGTCAATTTTCGGTGATTTCCTTCCACTCTTACGTGTTTAATTCCAACAGTATGCTAGGCTAATTTTTCTCACGTATTGGATGATGACACAATTGTTTAATTACTAGTTTTAATTTGAGACCTATGTTTTTATGTTACTTCTTGCATTGTGATTTCATTGACATGCATATTATATTGTTTTAATGTTTGTGCGCCATTAGGACAATAAGTTGCTTATTCGTTGTGTTGGAAAACTCACGGTAGGTAGAACACTGTTGATGGAACACACGGGCAATAAATATTAGGAATAATGTTTGTGGCATGTGCGATCATATGTGATAATCCTAGATGTCAATGCATGTTCACCATATGAATTCGGACTAGGAATAAGATCGTCTCGTGGTAAACATAGGTTTATTATATCTTGAAAAAGAATAATAAATAATGGTGGAATTATCGACCGTCATAATTGCATAATTTGAGATAATTATCACTGGTTGAGAATTAGAACTAAGAATTGATCAGTGGCGTCGGTGATCCAATACGTTCACACGTTTGAATTTTTTTTTTTTAAACCAATTTTAATTATTTTCACAAGTTTTAGATATAGAAAAATTCTGTAGCTATTCCTTCGATCGTCCTTTAGTTGCAAACACGAATTCAATTATATCAAATATACTAAAATTAATCATTATTCCTCATGAGACGATAACTCTCTCATCACGATTATTACTTGTCAACGAACCCGTACGCTTGCGGGAATTCGACGAACACTTCACCAAATTGGTCTTCTTGTGCGACCATTCCAGCTATTGATTCTTGTTCAGCTGATATATACACTTTCATTGGCCATCCTTGGATTGGTGACACCAACACTGGTAGACTTGATAAATATGTCTTTAGGCTTTCAAAAGCCTTTTGTTGCTCTTCTTTTCAGACGAATTCGTCCTGATTTTTCAGCTTTAAAAGCGGCGAAAAATCTTTAGTTCGCCCTGCACAGTTAGAAATAAAGCGTCTTAAAAAGTTTACTTGGCCTAGAAACCTTTGCAATTCTTTTTTATTGCTAGGTGATTTGGCCTCTAAAATGGCCTTCGCTTTATTTTTATCAAGTTCAATTCCCCTTTTGTGTACTAAGAAACCAAAGAAACTTCCTGCATTAACACCAAATGCACATTTCAAGCGATTCAATTTTAGTTTATATTGCTTCATTCACTCAAATGAACATCACAATTGTTCAAAATGGTCCTCTTCTTTAATGGATTTGACCACTATATCATCTATATACACCTCAACAAACTTGCCTAACATATCATGAAAAATCAAGTTCATTGCCCTTTGATAAGTCGCTCTTGCATTTTTCAGGCTGAAAGGCATAACTACCCATTCAAAACATCCTAGAAATCCAGGGCATCTAAAGGTAGTTTTGTGTATATCTTCCTCGGCTATATAAATTTGATTGTATCCTGAATACCCATCTATGAAGGAATATATTACGTGTCCAGCAGTCGAGTCAACTAAAGAATCTACCGTGAGCATTGGATATTCATCTTTGGGTGTGGCTATGTTTAGGTTCCTAAAATCTATGCACACCCTTAATTTACCGTTCTTTTTTAGTACTGGCACGATATTGGACAACCACTCGACATATCTGGATGTTCTAATAAAGCCTGCTTTTAATAATCGCTCTATTTCTTTCTTAATCTCAGGAAGTACATTAGGAGCAAAACGCCTAGGAGGTTGCTTATGAGGTTTAAAATTTGGCTTGGTTGGCAATCTATGTTCCACCAAATCTCTATCTAAACCAGGCATATGTTCATATTCCCAAGCAAAACAATCCTTATATTCCTTTAATAAAATGACTAATTTATCACAACCTCTTGATCGAGCATCTGGCTGACGAATGTTGAGCGATCTTCCCTTTCATTGCCAATATTCACTTTGATTAGAGGGTCTTGTACTTGAGTGTATCCAGGCTTGGTGATCCTCATTACTTCATCATCCATTTCCCTTATAGGCACTTCTTCTTCTAAACAATCCACCTTGTTGACTTCTCAGCCAATACTTTGTTCCAACTCGAACACTGCCAATTTGTCTTCTAATGCTTTCAAGGCTGCTTTTTCTTTCGTCTTATCTTTACATTCTTTATTAAAAGCCATTAATTTGACTTTGAAGGCCTGAACATCGACCATTTGCCTTTGTTGCTTACAACTCATTTAAAACTCTTTGATTATTTTTTTGCCAATTACTGGCTCTTCTAGGGCCACTATGTTTGGCCTTATTTGACTGAACATTTCAGTGAGTGCATCTACTGAATATGGCTCTTCACTCTGTGCAACAATTTGAGTTTCTTCTCCATCTTGGACTACTCTGGCAGGTCCGTAATTTCTTTCGTACATGAACCTTTCCACTGAGTTTGCTTCTACGACAAAATGTCTATGATCTGCCTGTACCACTTCTGCTTCACCCTTGTCATTCTAGAAAACCAGGTATTGATAGAGCGATGAAGGTATGCAGCGACTTTCGTGTATCCAATCCCTTCCTAATAACAAATTGTAACTAGTAGGACCATCTATTACGAAGAAGACTGTGGTCCTAGTAGTTGTCCCTACAGTTATGTCCAATGGCATAACCTCTTTAGCTGAAGTTGCTCCTCCATTGAAACTTGTAAGGATGACTTCTGTTGGAATCATATCACTTTCTGTCTTTGCAAATTTCCTCATCATCCTAGATGGAATGGTATTTATAGCTGCTCCATTATCGATGAGTACTTTCGCCACAGGTATACCGTTAACTAAAGCCTTAACGTACAATGGCCTCAAGTGTTTAGTTAACCTCATGGCTGGCCTCTTAAAAATAACCTTTTCGACAACATCTATTCCCACTTCCTGCTTGTTCTCTATTGAGTTATCCTTTTGTGATAAGTCAACGTGCAGTATGTCGCACTGAGGTTCCGCTTCCTGAATTTCCTTTTTATTATTTTCTAATGCTTCTTCTTCGGTTACCCAACCTGTGGGAAGAGGCAATATTCTTGGAGGTGACTCATACTTTTTAGAGCGAGGTACTCTCATTTTTCTCTTGGGTGTCCCATACAACACATAATAATCGAAAGAACGCCCAGATGGCACTCCCAACAAATCCACTTCACGAACACCTTCTCTATGTAGTTACTTCAACAGTGTATTGCACGATACTCCTCTCTTTCTTCTTTCTGCTTCTAGATTAATTTCCTCTTCGATGTCCGTCATACCATCATCCTCTTCATCATTGTAGGCCCCTCTAGAAGTTTGGCCTTCTTCACATTCCAGCACACATTCTTCTTCTTCGTTATCCTCCCTTTCTTCTTCTTCTTTCTCTTTGTTCTTGAAATCATTGGCTAGTAAATAATTATTAGACATGACAGGAGGTAACGTACCAAACTGAATAATAAGGGGCTGATCTGGATCTTCTTCATCCCTTCTGTCTCGCTCAAATTTCGATCTCCCAGAAGAACTCTCTGGCAATTCTTCCATCGATTCACTTGTACCAGTCTCTTCACTGTCTTCGAGAACATTTTGATTGGCCACCTCGAGTAGTTTAGGTGCCTTAGGATGTGGCATTCCCTGTTGTTGCCTCATCATTCGTCCATAATTCCGTTGAAAACGTCTTTGTTGGGTTCTAGTCATCTCGTTGAAAGGTATCACCCTTCCTACATTATACTGGGACTAATGACATACATTTGGTTGGCGAGGTTACGGTCTGAATGTTCTCCCATTATTTATTGACCTAAACTGTCTCTCAAAAGGCGGTCCCATATAGAATGATGTACCTCGCCCTCTAACAGGTTGAGCATTTGGAAAAAAACTAGGGCGATGGTGATGCTGCCATATCCATGGTTTCTCTGTATTTGCACTCACTTCTCCTTTACATCTTGCACACAGGACGTCTTCATCCTTTTTAGGCTCCTTCCCTTTGATACGTTCAAAGACACTGGGGTGTGGCTCAGGGTCCTCCTCTCCGTCGTCTATAACCAACTTGAATTTTGCCAACTTATTTTTGAAACCAGTCGTCACCATGTTCACCCCAAGTGGTTGTGGAAAAGGGTTTTCATCCACTGCCATCTTCTTCTTATCCTCGAACGTAATTCGTCATAATTCAATGGCGTCCTGTAACACATGGCGAAAAACCAAACAGTTATTAGTCAAATATGACCATACATTATGTCACTTACAACATTTTTTACCCTTGATCCGTTCAGAGCTTGGCAACTTATGTTTATCGCTTAACTTTATCTGCTTATCCTTATATAGTTTATCAAATATAAGGTCAACTTTGGTTACATCAAACGAGAACGTTCTAGCCTTTTTGTTTTCATCTTTTATAGGCTCGTCCTTGCCCGACGATCTAGGCTTAGCCATTATAGGACAAGCATACGCGTCTCCTTTGATTAATTCGACCAAAGACATTTCAATTTGATCGTAATACTCGTCATTAATGGTATGAACATCAAAATTTGAGTCTTTATAATAAGTCCCCTTGCTAGAATTTTTTATTTGCTCTGCTTCTCTTATTAATCGTTCATACCTAATCACGTTTGTGCTCAATTGGAAAAGATTAAAAAATTCCTTGTCTTGGAATTTCTTTTTCAAATCAAAGTTTAGACAACTTTGAGCAATTTTGACAAAATCCTTTTTGGGCTATCTTGAACCTTTGAAGGAAACCTTCTACCCATTCGTTTGGCATTTGACGTAGATTCACCAAATCGATCAAAGTAACTTCAGACTCAGTCTTCTAAAACTGAGCATGGAACAATTGCTCCAATTGTTGCTATGTTTGAGCAGAGTTCGCTGGCAGATTGATGAACCAGGAGAGAGCTACTCCTGTTAATGAACTAGGGAACAACCTCATTTTATGGTAGTCGGTTACTTCAACACTTTGCAGTGTGAATCGCACTATGTGTTCTAGAGTAGACATCTCTCCTAAACCGGTAAATAATGAGAATTCTGGCACTTTATACCCTCTAGGCCATGGATATGCTTGGCCTACCCAATTAGGATATGGCTTTGCGTAAGTCGGCCTAATGACAGGACGTACCCCAAAAGCCATTTGATCTTGTACTATTTCCATAATTTCATTTCTCAACATGACATTGGGGTCATATGGAATTCCCACAGGTTGGTTGATCGGTTGATTTGCCTGAGGCATGATGTTTGGTCCTTGGTTGGCAACAAAGTTGCCATGATTTGGGCCATTGTTACCATTAGCCTGAATATTTATTACATCATTAACACATGGAGTATTCTGTCCATTATTTAGGACATTGTCTCTTACATTTAGGTTACCTCCCAAGTTAGATGTACCATTACCATTATTCTGATTTGGCATTACACCATCCCCCTGGTTTGAAGTAGACGGACTAAAAGGTGGTTCTATCCCTTGATTTGGACTTAGGACTGGGGAATTATGTCCTACAATTGTCCTAGGTTGAAAGTGACTTGCAATAGGCACAACTGGCTGACAAATTTGGCCTACTAACTTATTCATTATTTCATTTAATGTATTCAGTTGTTTGACCAAGTTGTCATAATGTACATTCTCATTCTGGGTAAATCTTTCCATATTATGAACATTTCGTAGATTTACCTGTTCAACGACATCCTGTGTGAGTTCTCCAAGCAATGCACGCATGGTTCGAGGACTCAACTCTATCATTGGTTCATAACAATTGTGACTGCTCTAACTCTGTCCCTCTGTTCGTGGAGAGCTTTGCCGCTCTTCATATCCCTCGATCACAGACTGGACTCCTCCCTGACTTGCTGCTTCCTTATCAGATTTGTGAGGCATAGTGTTTCACTTTTAATATCCTCAACACCAAACACCAATGTCCCACCGGGTGTGCCAAATTATTTCGCGCGGGTAGTCGCTAACAATTAAAAAAAGGATCAGACGATTGTGTAAGGAACAGACCTCTTGAGACAAAGTCCAAAAAAGGAGTGTTTTATTGGAGATGATGTACAATTGGAAATAAACAGAATGCCTCCAAGGGGCGCAAGCACACGAGTACTAAAAAAAGTGCTTAAATTTAAGTTAAGAAATTAAAATTACATATTTTCTGTTTGAGAGTGTTTGATTCCCTTTTTCTCTATATCTTCTCTTCCTTTTTATATTTCCTTGATGATATCCTCGTGACAAACCGTTTGGAAACTGCTTGATTACTTTATAACTACCCACTTTCTTTATGGTGGGTAACTTGTCGTGGAACTGCCGTCTCTAACTGCTATCATTACTCTTTGTCGTTCAACCGTTTTCAACTGAACTCCTTGAATCGTGGAATGTGATAAGATTACTCAATAACTGCTATTCTGGATAACCATAATATTTTATGTTTGCTAAGATCCTCGGCAATTCGAAGGTTTGGGCGAAAACGAGGTCATCACTCTGAGCGACCGTAAGACACTCCATTCGCTCAGATTTTGGGCGTCTTGCAAGTTTGGCCGATGATGTTACTGTGTTCGTAGGCTTCCACTGCATTCATCAATAATCTTGTTTGGACCTTTATCCTGAACTCCCTAATTAGGCTTCACTCTTTGGGCTATTTGGTTTGGGCTGCGCTTTTAGTGTGTCAACAGATGTGTTAAAAGACTTGCAATATATGCTATTGGTGTCTAATGAATGGAATGTGAAGCCTAAAATTAGTTTTCAATGTATTCGTCTACGACTGAATACTACTTGCATGACTTTTATGTACCTTAAAATAAAAATAAATAAGTATAAACATAATGAATCAGCTAAAATTAGTTTTCAATGTATTCGTCATTTAATATTGCAGATTATTTTCTTTAGACAATGCCTCCTTTGTATATGTGGCAAACTTTTTAAAGCAATTCATATAAAATTTGAGACGCTCTGAGCAGAATCACATTTGAAATGATACTGGTTCACATCTCAAAAAATAATTGAGGGGCTTAGTGACAGTCTGATTGAGAGCGGAGAGGGGGGAAGTTTTTTAAGTACTCTTTGTCACTATTTAGTCTTTTTTTTAATAAATATTAAATAATTTATAGAGAAAAATTGCAGTGGGTTCTACGAAAATGTGTGGATAATAATTAGTAGTATTATAAATTCGTTTGTTAAAATTAATTTTTGAATTTGAACTAAATTTATGAACCATTTATAAATCCGTTGAACTGAGCCTTAATTAATATGTATATTGAATAACTAAGACTAACTATTTAATTTGGATTCAAACATAAAATACATGTGTCAATTAGACAATAGTAAAAGTACTAAGTTTTCATACTTCGAAATTACCACAAATTTTCTCCTTAGCACTTCTCCTGCACTCAATTGGTTATTCCCATCATTAAAAGAGATTAATATGGATTCACTTGATCAATGGGTCCAAAATATTGTTGCATTGTCATTTAATCATGTCCAATGAAAAATAAAATTAATTTTAATTCCCTTCAAGGATCTGCTCTGTGTTTAAATAGAAATAATGATTGAAATTATACATTTATTGAATTCTACAAACTCTTTTGCTTATCTTGAACAAGAACAATCATGATCTACAATCCACAATTGTCAAATTATCCAGCCAACAATGAAAATTCACATGGGAAACAAGAATGAGAGAGTTAGTAATTCTCTTTTCTTGTGCAACCAAGAAAATGAATTATTTGTTGTCTTATTTATCAAACATTAACAGCTTATTAATAGAAATCTAGGTGGGCTTTGCCTGACACTTAAACTTAATTGGCCCAATGATTAATTAATCTAATTAATTAAATCTTGTCCATTAATTAATCCGATTAATTAATTAACACAATCAATTAATTGTCCAACAGTCATAAACTAATTAATTAATATATTTCATTCTTCTAGTTCTCATTTTGTGTGAGATTCATTAGGTTCTCGATCACGATACTTAATCACGTGAATTATTATTCTAACCTAATCAAAATCAATAAATTTAAACCCATTTTTAATGTTTCATTTAGGGCTGGACATGGTCCGGTTCGGTTCGGTTCTAACGAGAACTAAACTGACCCGAAATTTTCGGGTATTTAGTAAGTAGAACCGTCGGGTCCAAATTTAATTATGAAACCGTTCGGGTTCAGTTCCATTCGGTTCGGTTCGATTCCATTCGGTTCCGTATTATAATTAAATTTTTTAATATATACAAAGTTACATTAATTTAATTAATGATATGTTCAATATTAACTCTTACAAAATAACATAATTCAATCTTATGTGTCTTTTACGTCTCTCTTTGATGAATTCTTCATAAATTTGATTATTAAAATCACAGGAAGAGAAAGATAGCCAGCTCAAAATAATTAAGAGAGATGTTGTAGAGCTTTAATTCGATTTTCTCCAGTAGAAACTACACTATAGTAGAGTAACTGATTTGGATAAAATTGAGGTCAATTTGATTAAGTTGATTTTGAACTGAAAATTAGAAATAGTATAATCATATTTTGTGGTTTGAACTAAATTAACTAGTTAACAAATTTATTTAGAAAAAATAAAATAATTTTGCTTATTTAAAATAAATAAATTAAAAAATTGAGGAGATTCAGTTCTTATTCGATTCTTCGGGTCTTGGTTTAGAACCGGAATCGAACCGTACCCGTCGGTTCTTGATTCAAATACCCGTTCGGGTATTTAATTTGAGAAGAATCATCGAATTCGGTTCGATTCGGGAGTTTTGTCCTGCCCTAGTTTCATTAATTCACATCCATCGTCAAGAATTGGCATCGAGCAATGTGTTAGAGCAATACACATGATGAAATAAAACGCATGGTATGGTAAAATTTACAGTGAAACTATAATTCCTTCATTAATACGATTCGATCAATTACAAGATATGAAAGTGTGTCAATCTCGATTATTGATCATATCTTTCACCCCACTATTAGTCAATGTAAGTCGAAAATTCTTTTCAACTTATGAGCACACCTTGGCTAAAGATTTTATTATCAACTTAACTGAATGAAATGTAGATCATAATTTCTTACTATCTAAGAGTATCGAATAATCTATTGATCATTCACAACTTTCATATGATTCTTAATATACACGAACAATGTCGTAATAATAATTTTTGTCAGAGCAACATCTAATATCACCAAAGTATGATTGTCCCATATAAGGCAATATGATGACTTCAAGTCGAAAAACTAATTTCACTACCAAACGTTATTTATTAATCACTGACACTCAATAGTTAATTACATGGAATCTCCATAGTGGGCTTCCAATATTTTGTTCTATGACAAAACATTCACGTGTTCATTAAGTGTCACCACATTTTAACTTGTAAGATCAGCTACTTACTTCACAAGTAAGAAATATCACACTTGATGATCTATCCATAGTAACAATATCCATATCTCATTATTATTTCAATCACAGATGATTTAAGGTTCAATCATATGTAATTTTTATTATTGTGATTAATAAGTTATCAATATTTAAATTTATGAATTCTATTATTTAATTTATTAAAGTATTAATTAAATAATAAATCTGTCATGAATAAAATGCATCAATTTTATGTTGAAAATCGATTTGATCTATGGCATAACACTTACAAACTCATACTTATACTAAATCAAATTACTTATGCATCTTATAATGTAAGAGTATACATGATGGTCATATTTATGTTGCGACAATTCTTTGTTAATAGATCTGCAATATTATCAATTGTAAACTCGCTTTTTATTTAGCATTTCTTCGCATTATCTCTTCAATGAGATGATATCGTCATAATACATGTTTGGATCATTGATGAGACCTTAGATTCTTCGCTTTTGTGATGGCTTCATTGTTATCACAATACAGATGCATGTAATTAACAATGTTAGGAACTACCCCATGTTCATTAACAAAAGTCTTGATCTAGATCAAAACCTTTGTTGATTCTTCTATTACTGAATCAATGTTTTTTTCTTGTTTGGAATATTTCCAATATACTGTTTAAGAGTAAACTAATATTTTGATTGAGATTTCCTATCATTCAAATTTGACTAGAAGTTAGTATCAATGTATCCATGAACTCTCAACTCATCTTCTCCATATAAATTTTTTTTCAAGATTTATCTATGTAGATTGGGATGAGTCAAGCAATCTTCTATACCCATCTCTATAGATCAAGTTGCTTGTCCCATCTTCATGAAGAAGTTATTTGACAGCCATAATTTCAATGATTGCAATGTAGGGACATCATTTTCTATTAATAATATGTCATCTACATATAATATCAGAAATACGAAAACACACACATTGTTTCTTGTAAGCAAACAGTTCATCTTCATTTTTCATAAAATCAAACTTTTTGACTTCCTCATCAAAGCGACGATTCTAACTCTAAAAGACTTACTTCAATCTATATATAGATTATAAAGCTTGCACACCTTGCAAGTATATTTGGATTTAAAACCTTCGAGTTGTGTTATGTACACTTTCTCCTACAAGTTCCTGTTAAGGAATGCAGTTTTGACATCCATTTGCCATAACATTTAGTCATGATATGCAACTATTGTAAGTAAAATCCGAATGGACTTAAGTATAGCTATAGGTGAAAAGGTTTTATCAAAATCAACTCTTTGTATTTGTTTGTAATCCTTTTGCTACTTGCCTTTTTTGTATGTATGGATGTTTCCATCCATGTTGACCTTTTCTTTGTAAACTCATTTATAACATGTGGGTTTTATCCCACCAGGCGGGTCAACTAAGGTCCAAACTCTGTTTACACACATTGAGTTCATTTCAAATTTCATAGCCTCCTGACATCTCTTTGAGTCAAACACTTGACTTTACATATGCGTAATTAGTAGATTTATCATCCTCGATTAGTAATACGTTATTAGTAATCATAAATTTGTATCTTCTAGGAAGTTGAATGATCCTGCTAGATTTACGTGAAGCTAACGTGTCTTTAGGAGTCTCTACTTACTAATCAAGAGTATGTCCCTCTGTTGGTATGGGATCAAACTCAGGTTTATCTATTTAGTCAATTATATCTGTAGATTCTTGAACTCTTTCAAGATCTATTTTGTTCTCACTGTCCTATCCTAGAATGAATAATTTCTCTTTGAATATGACATGTCTTGAGACGAACACTTTCTTCTCAATGGGATTGTAGAATTTAGCTTATCCGATTCAGTACGTTCATTTAAGTGACACAATTCCAAATTTCAATATGAGATAAGTTGGGCCTTCTGTCTTTCCATAACTCATATAGAATTTGTTAACTAATTTAGATAAGACATGAGACACGATTTAGTGCGTAGCACGCTGCAATTAGTGCATGACCCCAAATCGATTTTGGGCTATTTGCATCGCTTATCATTGATTGTACTATATATAATAGAGTGTGATTCCTTCTTCAGATACACCATTATGTTGCGATATAAAAGGAGAAGTCTACTGTGAGATAATTGCATTCTCTTTTAGATGATCCAAAAATTCACCTCTAAGATATTATCACCTCAATTAAATCTTAGTATGAGAATACCTTTACCTAATTATTTCTCTACTTTTAACTTGAATCACTCGAACCTCTCAATAGCTTCATACTTAATTATCAAGTATACATGATCAATTCTAAAATAGTCTTTAGTAAATGGCATGAAATAAAGGAAACATCATCTAGTATTAATTGAAATTGGTCCACACACATCACTATGTATTATGTGTAGTAATTATGCAGTTTTTTCTCCTTTCCAAGTAAAAGGAAATTTAGTCATCTTGGTTAACACGCATGATTCATATTTGTCTAATGATTCAAATTCATTTTACTTCAAGTATCTATCGCTATGTAATTCGGAAATGCATTTTTCAATCGTGTGACGAAACATGTAGTGCCAAATATAGGTAATATTTAGGTTATCAATATTAGACCTTTTATTTCTATACTCATTATAGAATACTCAGTATCTAGAATCGAAACGTCATTTTACCATAACCACAAAATATCGAGAAAAAACCCCCAAATGGTCATTGAACTTTGCCCAAAGTCCCAAAAGAGATCCCCGAACTTCAAAACGTCCCTAAGTAGTCACTGAACTTAGCTCGAAGTCCCCCAAGAGGTCACCAAACTTCAAAACGTCCCTAAATGGTCATTGAACTTTGTAAAAAGTTCCTAGAGAATCACTAAAGTTTGTAAATTACTGAAATTTGCAAAGATGAATGGGGTCCCAATTTGCAAACTTCAGTGACCCCCTAGGAACTTGTTACAAAGTTCAGTGATCATTTAGGGACGTTTTGAAGTTTGATGACCTCTTGGGGAAATTCAAGCAAAGTTCAGTGACTACTTAAGGATGTTTTGAAGTTCAGTGACCTCCTAGGGGACTTCGGACAAAGTTCAATAACCATTTGGGGTTTTAACCCCAAAATATCTTATCAAGATAAAGGAACAACAATTGTCCTTAACATTAAGAATGATTTATGTTCAAAAATGAAATTTAAATAATGTTCTTAGTATTGGTGTAAACAAAATAATATTTTTCTAATTCTAATATTAAACTTGAAGGCAATGGCAAAAAGTATACTCCTATAGGCAATATAGCAAACTTTCTTTATTTTTAACGCGTAAGTCAACATCTTCCTTTTACAGTAGTCTATTTCTATTTAATTCTGTATATTTATAAAAATATGAAATACATATCTGGTATCAAATTCCCAAAAAGCTAATAAAGTAGATAAGCCTCGCAGTTCCTCGTCCAATAACCTTTCATTCCATAATGATATCAATGGTCATCAGACTTGATAATATTCTTATTTGCTTTGACTATCTTAGTCATCTTAGATTCTTTTCCAAAACCTCCTTTAGACATCCTCCAAATACCCTTAGAGAAATCAATGACTAAGACTTGACCACTCTAGCTTTAATGTTAGGTTTAACAGTCTTAAGCATGTTTAGTAATTCATAGAGTGTGTACTCGAGTTTATTCATTTCAAAATTCATAATTAGCTATGGATAACTTTCTGGCGGTGATTGCAGAATTAAATATATACTTTGTTTATGGTTCATAACTGAACTCAATTGAGACAACTTCTCAATATAGTCAATTATCTTATGTACATAAGCACTAACTAAGGATCATTCTACCATTTTACACCAATATAATTGTTTTGAAGTCTCATATCTTCCTACACACGATTATATAAAACTTATTGAGGTGAAAAATCATGTTTTAGCATCTTTATCCTCATGTTACTTTTGTAACATGTGATATAGCTGCAAACATAGCACATGTTGCGGTACTGTGTTTATCATAACAATCATCTCTTTCTAAGTCGAGTCATCAGCAAGTATCTTTAAAAAGAGCGACTCAAGGATATAATCAATTTTCTCATACTTGAGAATAGTTCTAAGATTGCAATGCTAATCAAGAAAATTTGGTCAAAATTTTGGCATCTAGTATGCTTCTCAAATTCACATGGTTTCTCATAATTCAATAAACGTGAATAACGAAAAGTAAAAGAATAATATATATAATGTATTAATTAATTTAACATGATCTTTTATTAAATTACTTATGCTCTCACTATTTAACTAAAATTTATGACGTTCTCACATAAATTTATGGAATCCTTGACTCCCAATGTGTTGGGATTCCATTTATTATATTAAGGCCTTGAGTGTATTCAACAAGTCTTAATAAAATATTTGGGTAGATACTATTATCAGTTATATTTCACACAACTCTCAGATCATTAAATTGATAATTATTTGTTTTCACACATCTTATGTGTTAGCTTAACACACTTCTAAAATTTATTTATCTTCTTAAATGTACTCAGCAACAAATAAATTTTAGTTAAGTCAAATCCATCACTTAGAAATATCTAATATTTCATAGTGTCAAACATATTTCTTAATAGAACAGCTTTGAGTGTACTTAATAAGTTAAGATTGATTAAGGACTCTGATTTTTCATTATAATCATCGTAATAATTATATATATAATCATTATATATCTAGCATGTAAATATACGTAAATATAATAGTTTGAATGATTATGGACTTATTCATTCAAATCTCTTTGAGCCATAAGAAAGACTAATTGGTCAGTTCTTAGGGACATAGTATTGAATCATACTAGGGCCCATAAAGCATCAATAATAAAACTAACTATTGAACACATCCACATGGTCGAGTTCATAATCATCCTCTAAATATGCATTCAACACATAAATGCATCCTACATAATATCTAATATTATGTATAAACATGTTTCAAGGTTTTAGTAATTAAGGTCTTCTAAACTAATTTATATAGATTGATCGAAACAAATAATTAATTAATTAATTAATCAATCCAATTACCAATTTACTTAATTAAATATCAAATTAGAGTCTAACTCCAATTTCACAATACTAGGATGAGTTTGTTTAATTAAAATCTTTTAATTAAATGTTAAATCAGCGTGCAACCCTAATTCCAATATACTAAGATGGACTCATTTAATTAAAATTAAATTTTAATTAAATATCAAATTAGAGTCCAACTCCAATTTTAGGATTATAGGGTGAATCTTATTTAATTAAAATTAAATTTTAATTAAATACTAAATTAGAGTCAAATTCTAATTTAATTGGATTAACATTTTAATTAAGGATAAAGATCCTAAATAAAATAAAATAAAATTTATCATCAAAATTTAATATTTGAATTAAAATCCAATTTTAAAGATAATATTGAAAGTCGTCAATTTCAAATAAAATTTTAATCGAGTCAAAATTAAAATATAGGTCAAACACATTTAAAACACAAATTTAAAACCTTTTCAAGTTTAAATTCAAAACCATTTTAAATTTGCAATCTAACCCCCAAGTTTAAAATTATAAACAGACCCTTCAACTAACTTAATTGCATGATAGGCCCTGCATTTGAAAATTGCAAACCGACCTTTAATATTTATTGGCCAGTAATTTCATAAATTGCATGACAATCCCCCACCCCCAATCGCTCTACCCCGTATTCAATACCCTAAAAGAAATCAGAGAGTGCTGCCCTTTGGCCGTTGCATATTACAATGGCTATAAGCACCCTTTGTTATAGCGGTGCTCATCGTTTCTATGCAGAGTGGTGCTGCATACGTGTGCATTAAGGTGATGTGTCGCACGTTGCATTGTGTGTGACCATGTTGTACCGTGCTTAACAGTGCAGCATCGTACGCTACCATTGTAGTTGCCGTCGCCTGTTGCTAATTTTCGATCCACTTTAAACAAAAATTAATTTTCTTTTCAAAAATATATTTGAATATGAAAAATAATTTTCTAAACCACTGGATTCAATAAAAATATAAACAATCAGCTTTTGAGTTTTAAAAAATGCAAAAGAGTTTTTGACACGCACAAAGCATGCTCTGATACCATTGTTAGGAATTCACTTAATCATGTACAACAACAAAATAAAATTCAATTCAATTCCCCACCAAGGATCTACTTTGTATTTTAGATAGGAACTGTGATTAGAATTATACATGTTGTTGAATTCTGCAAACTCTTTTTATTTATCTTGAACATGAACAAATACGATCTGCAATTCATAGTTGTCCAATTGTCCGACCTCCAATAGAAATTCACACAAAGAGCAAAAATGTGAGTATTAGGGTTTCTTTTTGCTTGTGCTAACAAGATAATGAATTAACTGTTGTCTTATTTCTCAAAACCTAAGAGCTTCTTAACCAGAATCTAAGTGGGCTTGGCCCATCACTTGCATGGTCCATTAACTAATTAATCTATCATTAATTTGGCCCATTAACACAATTAGTTAATTGTCTGATGTTTGTCAAATATTTAATTAGTATATTTCGTTTTTCGGCTTCTCCTTTTGCGTATGACCCATTAGGTTCTGATCACGATATCTAACTACGCGAATTGTTATTCTGATATAATCAAAATCGATAAATTAAAATACCTCCTTTTAATTTATCATTAATTCACATACCTCATCTTAGATCGACATCTAGCAATCTATCAGTACAATACATGTAATGAAAAACGTTGCGTGGTATGACAAAATCAAATATATTCGTTTACTATAAAACTATAATTCATCTGTCAATATGATTTGATCAATTATAAGATATGAAAGTCTGTCAATCTTGATTATCGATCATATCTTTTATCCCACTATTAAGTCAATGTAAGTCAAAAACTCTTTTTGACTTATGAGTACTCATTGCAAAAAAATAATCAACCAGTTATTTTGTCACAATGATTATTTCCATAAAAAAATTTGCAAGAGAAATAATTGTTGCAAAAATTATTTTAAAAGTATAACTTTTGTTACCAATTCTATTTTGCAATAGCACATGCTTGTAGTGATATATCTTTAATAACAAGTCATGTTTGTCGAGAAATATGATTTACAATGCTTTTAATATTTTGCATAAAATATTTTTTAGATATTCAACATTTGTATTGCAATACAACAAAGTTTAGTTTTTACCGAGTGCATTATATGCCGTAAATAATACTTTACGGCGTACAACAACATGCCGTATAAAGCAATACTGTAAAAAGTGATCTTTTTTTACGGCGTGCATAGTGTGCCGTAAACGGACGATGTGAAAAGCATCACACTTTTTATGGCGTGTAGTTGTACGTCGTATAGAGCGTTATATTCATGGCATCACAGGATGCCCAAATGCGCCGTAAATGAGCATTCACCTTTTACGGCATGTAGTTGTACGTCGTATAAAGTGTTAAATTCATGGCATCATGACATGCCTAAACACGCCGTAAATGACCGTTCACCTTTTACGGTGTGCAGTTGTACACCATATAAAGTGTTATTCTCATGGCATCACAGCATGCCCATACACGCCATAATAAGCATTCAATTTTTTTAAAAATCATTTATTTATTTTAATACCAGCAAACCTGTAATATTAACAAAATAAAATTACTCCATATATAATCAAGTTTTCTATTGTTTCAATAAAAAGAAATATTGACTACGGTTCAATAAAATTCATCTAAACAATTCTCAAAAAAATTTGACTACTATTGTATGCGCCAATCGCCATTCAACTAATAAGCCCGTGGATATTGAGGTTCCGTCATATAACAAAAAATTATTAAACCTATCAAAGTTCACTTCTTTAACCAACAATTTAGCTACCCCACAAAATATGGATCCCCTACACACCACGAAAAGAATAAGGATATAATTAATAAGCATCCAAATCAAAAATATATTAAACAACCCAATCTTCAATAGAGACCGAACATAAAGGTAAATGGAATTAAAATAGAAAAGAAGTTAAGCATACATTCTTGTGATTACAACGAATCCACTTCGATGTACCTACTTGGCCATGCAATTGTACTTCCTAATGTATCTTCCTGAATAAAAAGCTCACGCGTGGGACGATATAAGCTAACATTATCGATCACTTCATTAACCCAAACTCTACAACATTCATTACCAAGGGGACATGATGCACTAGATCATTTGGATTTGTTGATGCGATTTCACCTTTTGCAACAATATCAGCTTTCCCAATTAATGTTTGTAATTAAATTTATTTTTACAACATAGAAAGTGTATTTTTGGTGTTTGCTATATCCGATGCTATGTTGGAAAAAAATTAAATACAATAATCATTAACTACTGCAAAGAAAAGTTAAGACAATAAGCAAATAATATTGCAAAGTGTAATAAAAGCAGCGGATGAAGAATGTCGCAAAAACTTTAAAATGTGCATTTGAGACCTTGTGAAACGCGCATTGCACATTGCCATATCCTTATACACTACTACAATATTAGAGCCTACAACATATGGGTGAAAGTTGTGAAAAACATGTGCCAATGTTTTTTGTCTGTTGTAATATATAGTTTTTCTTGTAGGAATTTTTCTTCCATCTATAGAATTTTTAGTAATAAATATCCTTTGTCGCAAAAAGAAGACCCTATTGTATCAAAAAAACTTTGTTGTAAGAAATAAAAGCTTGCCACCATAAGTTTACCACCAAAAAATTTTTGGTACCTTGCTTCCCTCTCTCTTTTTCTTTTTTTTTTTTTTTTTTTTTTTTTTTTTTTGGAACAATCTTTACTATTTGTCGCTCCATCTAACATTTCACGAAAACTTTTTATGTTGCCCTATATTTTTGGTAGTTATTTTTTTCATATCAAAATATGCGACAAACTTTAAAAACATGTTGTGCTAAATCATTTATTGCGACAACTTTTCATATATCGCAAAATTTCTTGTTGCAAAATCATATTTTTGTTGTAGTGACACTTTGACCAAAGATTTAGTTATCAACTTAATTGAATGAAATGTAGATCATAATCTCTTACTATCTAAGAGTGACGAATCATTTATTGATCATTCACAACGTTCATATGATTTTTAACACGCATACTTGAATGATGCCATATTGGCAACTTTTGGCAGAGCAACATCCAACATCACCAAAGTATGACTATTCCATATAAGGTACTATGATGACCTTAAGTTGAAAGACCAATTTCCTTACTGGACACTAGAGATTAATCATTGATATTCAGATAGTTATTCATGTAGAATCTCTCCAGCGAGTCTCCAATATTTTGTTCTATAACATTTACGTGTTCATTTAAGTGTCAAACCACACTTTAGATTATGAGATTAACTACTTACTTCACAAGTAAAAAATGCTGCATGTAATAGTATATCCATAATAATGATATCCATATCTCATTATTATTTACGATCATGAATAGTTTAAGGTTAAGTCATATGTAATTTGTATCACACAATCATAACTCATTGTTATTAATAAGTTATTAAGATTCAAATCTACGGACTCTAATATTTAATTTATTAGAATATTAATTGAATAACAGATATGTCATGAATAAAATGCATCAATTATATGTCACAAATATTTATATTCAAAATTAATCGAATTTGGCCTAGCACTTAAATCTCTATGCTAGTTATGGACAGCGGAACCCATAACAGATATGTATGTGTGTATATACGCGCCCACAAAATAATACCCACCAAAATTTATGTCCGGACATTTGCTTAGAAATCAATTGCAGAAAATGACGTTGCACTGCAAGCTTTATTACTCTTGCCTTTCAACCCTAGTAACTTTCTTGGGCGTCCCTTCTCATCCTTTTCACAGTTATAAGTCACACAAAAGGAATCAACAAAACAGAAATAAGAAACAAAAGTTATTAATCTTAATCTCCACACAATTAGTGAAGAAAATGAAAGCACCAGAAAGTAGTAATTAAGGGCAACCTGTAATACAAACAGAAATAAGAAATTAAGTACTTTAATCTTTCTTTTTGACTGTTATGGAGTCGGTGATCGGCATCCTAGACGCAGTTCTAAATCAAGCTCTTCAATGGCTGAATCTTTGTCGCTCTGGTTAATCTGGTTACCTTGGTTTGTATTGTCATTGCTAATGGAGGCTGAAGGTTCTGTTTTGTTCGAGTACTCGTGACAAAGTAGCGATGAATTCATGCTATGCACTGCCCGGCTGGACATATCAATAGGTAGAGGATAATTAGGGGAGACTGAAACGAGATCAGGTGAATTTTGTGTAAATACACCATTAGGGTTAGTCAATGAATAGAAAAGGCAAAGTCCATTCGGTAAGAATTCTTGAGTTGGAACTAGAGAATTAGGAGATTTAGGAAAAGTATATGCAGAAGGAGGAGGAATTAGAAGTGGTTGTTGGTGAAGCCTAGCACGATCCTGTCGATGAACATTCATGTGACCACCTAGGGCTTGCGCGGATCGGAATTCCCTTCTACAAAAGTTGCAAGTGTATGAGCGCGGAGGCCAGGTGCATCCCATTTGGTTCCCAGAAGTGATGTCCTCCTCGAAGGCTCGCACTTCCCATGAATCGTCTTCATTTTCAACAGTCACCCGAACGGGCTGCGCCATTTTGTTATTACTGTTGTCGTTGTTCCACATCCCAAAACTCGCACTATTATGAGACTGAAGCTGATTCAAGGATAGAAACCCAAAACTCGTACTATTATCAGACTGAAGCTGATTCAAGGATAGAAACTGAAGCTCGGCAGCCATTATACTAGTAGTAACATTTAAGATAATAAGTTGATAAGAGATAATGTTGAACAAAGAAAGGTGAATAGAGAGGTTAAATAGAGAATGGGTGTCATCGGCTGATTGCAATGAAGACAAAAACCCTGGCACCGGATTTATCAACAAAAGTTTTACAAGTATGCACTTGGATTTTAGTACTGGAGATAGAGAGATTAACAATATAATAAGTACCCCACCCCACCCCTCTTGATTATATGGTAATGACTATGAAAAGTTACAGTCTGTTACATTGGCTTCAACGTCCATCCATGTCAATATCTTCTTATCTCTTTCTTGATCTAAGTAATATTATAAAGAGAGAAAGAATGAAGATTAGAGCTTGACAAAACTGTAACTAGGATAGAAATGAAGTTGATTACTAAGAAAAATACTATTTTTATATTGTCACCATGTACTGCCTCGATGTTAAAGTAGTACAGCATTTAGTTTAGTCGTTCACGGAAAAACACAGCACCTGTGTGCGGGATATATTATATATTTTTTCTAACTGTTCAATCACACAATGATACGTGTTAAAAAAAATTTGACTCTTTTGTACATTTAGCATGATTCTAGTCTTAGTGCGTGAATCAGCATTCCTACACTTATTGTTTAATTTGTTTTAATGACAGGTCCGATGAATGACGGAGTCCTATCTAAAGTTATATTTCTTCACTTTAATTGGTGTTCTCTGACAGCGATTAATTAGGATGATATCTACTACGAGTGACAAATTATTTTTTTTATTTTTTTATTTTGCTTAATAAACCTTAATTGTCTTCATTCAGTCAAGATAGCAAGACAGCCGTAAAGAATATCCTCGTTAAACTCTTCGGAGTCAATTTGATCCTTCCAAAAACGATGTATGTTGGACAAATTGTTGTCAAATTATCTCCTGGGCGATGATGTAAATCCGGATATAATTATCAGTCAATTTTGACAATATAACTTACCAATGGATCAACACTAAAATTAGAATGACCAGATCCGAGAAGTTAATTGGACCGTTTGAAACAATCAATTAAGTTGTGTTGCTCATGGGCCAATTATCCACCTACTTGGATGGCTAGTAATACTAGAGGTCCATTCTATAAACCATATAATTCCTATTGGGCCCATGATCCATTAACTAAACCTAATGGACTTACCTTGTTGGGCATTGGACTACTGATAAGAGTGCAAAATATCAAAATTTTCCCTCTTAATTATTACATTTGTGTTACTATTTGATACCAAAATGTACTCATTACACTTATGCTTTGATTCAGGTAGCATCTTGGTAGAAAAGTTGAAATTTAGAAGAAAAAAACGAAAAATAACCAAAATGGAAGAAAGTGAAAGTTCAAGGACCAAGTTTCAAATAATTCATAATGAGACGAGCGATGGAATGATGATTCAAGAAATCTAGGAGTCGACTGGGTGTAATTTAAAGTCAAAAGAAGTGAAATATGACCAAAATATCTTCACAAATCAACTCTTAATTGAAAGTTAAGCATCCGTTTTTAGCCTTATATTGGGACCTATTTTTGACATGGAAAACAATCGGTCTAGAATATGATGTCTGAATCAAAGTTGTATCCCTTTCAGTTATCTTTCCAATGCAACTTGAATCACCTCAATCAGACATCGGAGATAAAGCTATGGTCAAAATACTAAAAACTATCCGGCGGAGGAAATGGTGACAACCATGCGGTCGCATGGTTATAAAGCCATGCTGTCGCATGGCCGCCTTTCGAGAACTTTTGGGGCCATTTTGGTTGAACCATGTGGTCGCATGGATTATAACCATGCAGCCGCATGGGTATTTTTCGAGGGCGAAATCTCATATTCCTATTTTGATGTGGACATTTATGGAAACTTGTTTGACACACTTTTTAAGCCCTAATCTCGACCCAGAATACCATTCTTCTTCCTGTCCACATCAATTTTCTCTCACCTTAGGTGAAGAAACTCCATGAAAGGCTAGAAATCTTTGGTGAAGCAAGGGATAAACTCATCGGATTTGATGATTTCATATCTTTCATTCATGTAATTTAGTGCTTTATTGTCAGATAATTCTAATTTAGACTTTCTTTTCATGATTTTATTTATAGAGTTGGTTTAACCTTTACAAGATTTCTCATAGATTTAATCATGTTTCATCTATTGAGGAATTAAACTAAGTGTTGAATTTCAACTTCATACAATGTTGTTGGTGGATTATTTACTGCTTTATGCTTTATGTATAGGGTCGATTCTTAATCTTAGTCCAATAAACAAGTGTGGAATTATAGTATAGAAAGTCTAGAATATAAAATTACAATTGAAACTTAATTTATCCTTATTGTTAAATCCTCTGACTAGAGAGTTGGGATGAGAACTTCTAGCTGAGTAAAATGCATGAATGATTGATGTGATTGATCCAATCTGAAAGAGTGAATTCCAGCGCTTCACTATTTCACATATTGATGTTTAAACCTCATTTCAATTTGGTAAACTAGGTTTTCACGATCACAACGAAAACCCTAGCTTTTGATCCTTTGAACTATTTCCCCATCTCCTTGTGGATAAGACATCCCAAGGTTATACTACAACTATCGCATTATTCTTTGGGCGTAATCAAATTTTGACGTCGTTGCCGAGGAGACGGTACAAATACTTGAAGGATTCTCGAGCAAAAGGGTGAATTCGTTCATATTTTATCTTTGTAGTTTATTGTTTATTTTTAGTTATATTTTGTTATTTATCACATTTTTGTATTTTTGTGCTTTATGAACATGTATCGAGACGAGCGAGGTCGATTCATTACAAGACCTCAACTAGAGTTTGAATCACTTTCGATCCTTCTTTTCGATACTGAATCTGTTGGCACACACATTATATCACATAACACCATGACTGATAGTGAACATGAAGAGGCACCAACTAGGACTTTGCACGATTATCTCCGTCCCACACGCACATCACCGTCATGCATCATATTTCCATCTAATATGCCACATATGGACCTTGAACTGAGAATGATCCAACTTCTTCCCACCTTTCACGGTCTTGAAAATGAAAACTCATACGTGCATATTAGGGAATTTGAAGAGGTTGTTGTGACTTTTCACAATCAACGTGGTACAATGGATGCAGCAAGGCTTAAATTTTTCCCATTCTCTCTTAAAGAAATAGCAAAAAGCTAGCTATATTCATTAAGACCACGCTCAATTGGGACTTGGGCTGAAATGACTCAAGCATTCTTTGGCAAGTACTTTCCCCACCACAAAACAACTGCATTGAAAAAGCAAATATCTTCTTTTACTTAAAAGAAGAGTGAAACTTTATATCAAGCATGGGAAAGGTACAAAGAATTGTTAGCCCTCTGCCCCCACCATGGTTTTGAAAGTTGGCGCATTGTGAGTTATTTCTATGAGGGATTATTACCTAGGGAGCGTCAATTAGTTGAAATGATGTGTAATGAGAAATTTTTGCAAAAAGATCCGGACGAGACTATAGACTAGCTAGATGACTTAGTTGAAAAAGCCCATACCTAGACTAGACCTAGTGCTACTGAGAGTACTAATAGGTCACGACCCACTGGAAATCAAATCTCACTGGTATTTATCATCTTAGGGAGGAGAATGACCTTAGAGCCAAGGTAGATTCCCTCTCTAAAGAACTCAAAATCTTACGTGCTAGGGACTCAAAGCCTACATAGAATGCAACCCATGTTGAATCTTTAGGACCATATTTGTTTGTGGTGGAACTGATCATCCAGCTCAAGAGTGCGCTACCTACGCTGAGATGAGAGGAGTTAATGAGGAACACTGCAATGCCTTAGGCACATACCAAAAGCCTTATTCTCCCTTTTTTGAAACATACAATCCGAGATGGCGGAATCACCCTAATCTCAACTGGAAATCTGAAGGCCAGCTAAACAAAACTCACACCGTACCTCCATATCAGTCCACGTCCTCTAGAAACTCTTTAGAAGACACTCTACATGTATTTATAGAGGAATAGAGTAAGACTAACCAAAAGTTTGAGACTATGATCACCCAAATTGTTGAAGAAAACAAGGAAATAAAATATCATATGTCCAAACTAACTAATGTCTTAGCTGTAGGAGAGCATGAAAAATTCCCAGCACAAGCTCAACCGAACCCTAGGGGGCAACACATGACACAAACTTCAGGATCAGGAGAGACCAACTTGAAGGAAGTGAATGCTATAACCACTAGATCTGGAAAGGTCATAGAACCAATCCCCAAACTTAGGAAAAGTGAGAAGGATCCCAGTAGCATAGAAGAGAGCACCCCTAGTGAAGAGACGGTGAAAAACTCATATAGAGTGCCCTTTCCTCAAGCCCTCAAGTCGACCTCTAAATCTTCTAGTCAATACAATGAAATCCTAGAGCATCTCAAGCAAGTAAAAGTCAATCTACATCTCTTGCACGTGATTTTCCAGGTCCCCACATATGCTAAAGTCTTTAAGGACTTGTGTACTGTAAAACGGAAGCACCATGTCAAGAAAATTGTCTTCTTTACTGAACATGTGAGTGTCGTAGTTGAACAAAAAATCCTGCCAAATTATAAGGACCCTGGTTGTCCTACTGTTTCTTGTATCATAGGGAACCATAAGATTGCACAAGCTCTCCTCGACTTAGGGGCTAGTGTCAACATCATGTCTTATGCTATATATTCGGCATTAGGTCGAGGTGAGATCAAACCTACTACAATGGTCTTACAATTGGCTAATCGGTCCACAATATATCTAGAGGGGTAGTTGAGGATATGCTAGTATAGATTGACAAATTTTGTTAGCCTGTGAGTTTTTTGGTTTTGGATGTGAAAGTAGATGTGAATGTTAACTCCAAGATTCCCATTATTCTTGGTAGACCTTTTTTTGCTACAACTAACGCTCTTATCAATTGTAGGAATGGTTTGATAAAGCTATCTTTTGGGAACATGACCTTAGATGTCAACATCTTTCACATCATAAAACAGCCTGAGGAAGATGATGATTGTCATCAAACATACAGGATTGATACACTCGTTGAAGAGGAAGCACATGCGCTTATTGACCCCAACCCTTTAAATTCTTTCTTTTTAAATTCTGAAATTCCCGCAAGGGATGATATTGGGGAATATGTTGATATTGATGCTGCTTTTAATGATTTATAGGATTATGGGATACCACCGGTGACTACTTCCAATGAGTTTGGTGCAATGCGCCAAAGGTTGACAATGCCTTGGCTGGATACAAGCTAAAGAAGGTAATATTGGGTCGAGCCAATGACAATAAACAAAGGCGATGCTTGGGATGCAACCCAAGGAGAGTTTGCTCCCTTCTCTTTCTTTTTATTTTAATTTATGCATTCTCTCTAGGTTTAGTCCATATATTATTTATTGCATTCATTTTATTTTCATTTTCTGCGTCACCCTTTCCATTGAAAACTTTCAAACTTCTTATACTTCAGCTAATGTGATTCACTTCGGCACTCAGGTGACATCTTTCCTTACCTTTATTTAGCAGACATGTTTTTGCATTGAGGAAAATGCAATGTTTAGCTGGGGGGAGAGTTTAACTTAAATTTTGTTGTGAGTTGCATGATTTACATGGAAATTCGATCTAATTTTTTTTTTTTTTTTGGTCCCTAATTCACTACATGTTCTTGACTGAATATGCCACTAGGAATTAAAGTTGTTTATGAAAGTTTGGATGTTGAGACATTTGTTGAATCTTTTTGCGCATACAAGCCTTGTGGTAAGATAGTGGTTTTAACACATGTAGCTAGAGTAATTTCTTGCTGAAGTTTTCTTGTGAGAATTAGTGAGGATCGAGAGTCACCATAAACTAAAAAAAGCAATAAGCATTCATTGGTTTTGTGAATTGGAAACTCTTTTGAGAACATATGATTTGTGGTAAGATGGTTGATTACTTGAAAAATGATGAAGGTCAATTAAGGATTAACATATAAGCCTTTCACGCCTTCTTTTTCAATAATTACAACCCTTAGAAGCCATGTTGAGCCATACACACATATATAGTCTTTTCTTCAGACACCCATATTATACATACTCCTCTATATTGGAAAGTAGCCTATACATGTATTTTTCCACATTTTTACTTCCAAGTGTGTAGCAGGTATTAAATGTTTATTTATGAAGAATAGAAGCAAGAGAATGGCAAGAGTTAGTATGTGTACAAGCAAGGCAGATCAAAAAAAAGAAAAAAAGGGGAAAAGAAGAAAATATTGATTGATTTTGAGAATTGAAATATGGAAGAATGCATTCATTAAAAAGTGTGAACTATTGAAATGTGTGATAATATACTTAGCTATGCACTTGGAAGTGTCTAGATCTTTATATCCCTTTTTTCATATAATCCAACCTACGCCGCATTACAAACCTTTTACATTGACTGTTTTGATCCTAAGTATGATTGTGGTAAGAAAGTGATGAATTCTCATTTGACAGTATGTCTATCATAAGATCAATGTTCGCTTGTTGTTCATTCATAAACATTTAAGCCTCTGAATTCTGTGTATCCCTTTCTCAGCTCCATGAGAGAAAATCGCACTAAACACTTTGATACCCTTGAGTCGTGGAGTTGAACCTTCAGCTCGAGACATACTTGATGTTGCATATGTTAGGTTTGGTGGTAAGATGGCTATGGCTTGATACACACTCACACATTTGACAAGTGTTTTTGATATCTTGACGATCATGGCATTGCTAAATTCTTGTGGTGTTGAGTTTGAAGAGGACATGGCATGTGGCTAAATTAAAACTTAATAATTTCTTTGTATTATGGACTAATCACTCATTTGCTCATTTTGCATTAAATTACTAGGGACTAGCAATAAGCAAGTCGGGGGGTGTGATAAGAGTGCAAAATATCATAATTTTCCCTCTTAATTATTGCATTCGTGTTACTATTTGATATCAAAATGCACTCATTATACTTATGCTTTGAGTCAGGTAGCATCTTGGTAGCAAAGTTGAAATTCAAAAGAAAAAAACGAAAAATGACCAAAATGGAAGAAAGTGAAAGTTTAGGGACCAAGTTGCAAACAATCCATCATGAGACGGGCGATGGAATGATGATTCAAGAAATCTAGGAGTCAATTGGGTGTAATTTGAGTCAAAAGAAGTGAAATATGACCAAAACATCTTCACAAATCAATTCTCAATTAAAAAAGTTATGCATCGATTTTCAGTCTTATATTGGGACCTATTTTTGACATGAAAAACGATCGATCTAGAAGATGATGTCTGAATCAAAGTTGTAACTCTTTGAGTTATCTTTCCAAATCATCAATTGTACATCAGGAGAGAAAGTTATGGTCAAAATACTAAAAACTGTCCGGCGGAGGAAATGGTGACAACCATGGGGTCGCATGGCTGTCTTCTGAGAACTTCTGGGGCCATTTTGGTTGAACCATGCGATCGCATGAATTATAACCATGTGGCAGCATGGGTATTTTTCAAGGGTGAAATCTCATATACTTATTTTGACGCGGACACTTATGGAAACTTGTTTGGCCCACGTTTTTAAGCCCTAATCTCGACCCAGGACGCCATTCTTCTTACTCTCCACATCAATTTTCTCTCATCTTGGGTGAAAAAACTCCATGGAAGCTAGAAATCTTTGGTTAAGCAAGGGATAAACTCATCTGATTTGGTGATTTCATATCTTTTATTCATGTAATTTAGTGCTTTATTGTCAAATAATTCTAGTTTAGACTTTCTTTTTATGATTTTATTTATGAAGTTGGTTTAAACTTTACAAGATTTCTCATAAATTTAATCATGTTTCTTCTATTGTGGAATTAAACTAAGTGTTGAATTTCAACTTCATACAATGTTGTTGGTGGATTATTTACTGCTTTGTACTTTACGTATATGGTCGATTCTTAATCTTAGTCCAATAAACAAGTATGGAATTATAGTATAGAAAGTCTGGAGTATAGAATTACAATTGAAAATTAATTTATCCTTATTATTAAATCCTCCGATTAGAGAGTTGAGATGAGAACTTCTAGCTGAGTAAAATGCATGAATGATTGATGTGATTGATCCAATCCGAAAGAGTGAATTCCAACGCTTCACTATTTCACACATTGATGTTTAAACCTCATTTCAATTTGGTAAACTACGTTTTCACGATCACAACGAAAACCCTAGCTTTTGAAACTTTAAACTATTTCCCCATCTCCTTGTGGATACGACACCCCAAGGCTATACTACAACTACCGCATTATTCTTTGGGCGTAATCAACTACCTATATATTCTTGTGCTATACACAGCCTCACAAGACTTGTCTCCATCTTGAGCATTCATCATGTTTTTCTTCTGTCGGTTCTCTCTGCCTCTTTCCACAATGCCTTTGTGGTGATTTCTTAATGGTTTTGCCTCTCCTTTATGGTGGTCTCTAAGTGAGATAACATCTAGCAAAAGCAGGTGGAAGCTTAGTGGTGTTCTTGGATCGTTTGATTGGTGTTGTTGATTTTGGTTTTGGTAAACTGAGCCTGTAAAGCCTTGGTGGCTGATAATTGAAGACTCTACAATTGGTATCAGAGTCTGGGTGGTGGAGATTTAGCTAAAATCCTATCAAAATCGAGAGAGATGGCCAATTTCTTCAAACTGGCCGAACCTAAAATCTTCAATTACTCTCAAACGAAACCTCTGTTGGAGAAACGGAGGCCATACTCATGATCTGCAGGCTGAGATGCCCCCTATGAGGTGGCCTGTGGCAGCGACTGATGATCAACAACACATGGGGTGCCGTGGCAACGCATAGGGAACTTTTTTGAAGAGAATCTTTCAGGCATTTCACTTATTTTAACCTCCTGAATGTACTAATGTGGTTTTTTAGTGTTTCAGGTTACGCAGGAATATTTGGATGATTTTGCCCCTGGATATCAATTCGTGTTTGTGGCTGATTGGCACTAATATATTTGCTAAATCTTTAGGGCAAATAGTGCTCTAAAGCGGCAAATTCGCATCTCTCGACTTTACGGACTCAAATAGGTCCGCTCTAGTAAATTGGCTTAACCCATTTAATTTCTAGTACTAGTGAGTCACTGCGTGGGGTGACAATAGGATTGTGCTTACCATGAAGGGGTAACATTGCCTGTGCTAGAAATTAAGATTACATGACCTTAACTGCTTGATTGAGTACTTGTCTTTTAGTTAAATTAGCGTATTGTTCTTAGTATTATAATTGCCATAAAACCTGGTAATTGTTAAACATATTCATTTTTGTTGCATTGTCATTTTCCCTGCTTATTAATTTCGTTAGAATACTAAGACCTTACTCGTTCGAACATTTTCTAAATCTAAGACCACGAGTCTTACGAAACCTTGAGAATTTAGAATGGAGTATATTGTATGTAAACCTAGGACTACTTTTTGTGATTTGACTGTGCTTTATGCATTTTTTGACTATTCTGTGAAAATGAAAACTCACAACTTTGATTTGGGGATTTTAAACAAAAAAAGGTGATTTTTCATTCTGGCAACAAAAAACGAAGGGTATTTTGGTCTAATAAAAAGTTTCAAAAGTCATTGAAGGCACTTTCCCAACTGATTTTTCAAAAGAGCAAAAAAAAGAATCCGATAAGTTTGCTTATACCTCAATTAGTTTATACTTGTCTGACGTCGTTTTGAGAAAAGTGGATAAACTGAAAATCATTAAAGAACTTTGGAAAAAAAATGGAAAATTTGTATTTTCTTAAATCTACACTGAACAAACTTTACTTGCTTGAACGTTTTTTCAGTTTTAAAATGAATCCTTAAAAGATCTTGATGACAATTTAGATGTATTTAACAAGTTGATGCAAGATATTGTTAACTGTGACGAGGCTATGTCTAAACCTATAAGGTCATAATCTTGCTCAATTCTAATCCTGACTCATATAAGGAAGTTAAAAACGTCATTAAGTATGGTAGGGACACATTGACGCCTGAAATTATCATTGATTCTCTTAGAAGTAAAGAGATGGAAATTAGGGAAGAATAATATGATAAGAGAAGCGTTGAGTTACATATGATACGGGATCGAACTCAGTTTAGGCAAAACAGTCATGATAGATATCAAAGTAGTGACGAGTCAAGTAGTAATGGATGGAAGAAGAAGGAAAATGATAGGTCTAGATCAAAATCTAGAACGAAGGCTAGAAAATGCTATAGCTGTGGGAACACATGACATTTTATAAAAGATTGTCATAAAGAGAATGGTAAGTTAAAGGTTAAGGAGAGAGATAAGGTCAACGTATTATCCTCTGCTTCCGATATAGATAACAGTGAGGTCTATATGATTACAATTCCCATTACGTATACTGCTGATCTGAATCTAACTGCTAATTTCTTATGTATGAGTGGATACTTGATTCTGGTGCATCTTTTCATATGACATCTGAAAAGAATTGGTTTGAAAACTTGCATGAATCAAATACTGGGCATGTTGTGCTATGTGATAATTTTGCATATACGATTGTTGTAATTGGTGACATTAATATAAAGTTTGACACTGGCTTTGTGTATATTTTAAAGGAGGTTAGATATATTTCTGAATTGTCTAGAAATTTGATTTCAGTAGAAAGGCTTGAAAAAGATGACTTTACTAGTAAAATTGGAAATTGGATGTTAAAGATGATTGAGGGTGCATTGGTCTAAAACTTAGAAAAACGACATTTACATCACTACCGAAGAAGTGATTAAAGGTTTAAACTCCTCTATCTTTTCTGTCAAGGTTGATCACACACATAAATGGCATAATAGGCTTGCACATGTGGGCATTAAGGGAATTAAGCTTCTAAATGAAAGAGGTGCATCTGGTAATGACTATGTATCTGATTTGTTATTCTGTGATCACAGTGTGCTTGGTAAGCATTATAAAACATCTTTCTTCACTAACATTTATAAAGCTAAAGACACGCTTAAATATGTGCATTCTAATTTGTGGGGTCCTGCTAGTAATCCCAAATTGGGTGGGAATAGCTCTTTTATGTCTATTATTGATGATTATACTAGGAAAGTATAGGTCTATCATTTGAAAGATAAATCTGACACTTTTCACAACTTTATTAACTAAAAGAGATAAGTAGAAAGCCAAACTGGCAAAAGGATTAAAATTTTAAGAACAAATAATGGTCTAGAGTTTTGTAACACTGAATTTGATAGTATGTGTAAAGAAAATACAATAACAAGGCACAAGACGATCCCTTACACTCCCCAACAAAACGGAATAGCGAAAAGGATAAATAGAATCATACTTGGTAAAGTGCCTTGCATGATGTTAAGTTCTGGTGTCCCAAAGTTGTTTTGGGATGAAGCTGATATGACTGCTTGTTATTTGATTAATTTGACTCCATCTAATGCTTTAAATGGTGATATCCCTCATGAAAGATGGTCTGGTAAACTGAGTAATTACTCTATACTTAAAACCTTTGGTTGTGCTACTTTTTCACATCATAGTGGGGAAAAGCTTGAACTTAGAGCTAGAAAGTGTTTTTCTAGGATACCCCGAAAGTGTTAAGGTTATAGGTTATGAGATAGAAGCCAAAAGGGGGTTAAGATCATCGTGAGTAGGGATGTCACATTTAACAAGGTGAGATGCCTTGTCTTAAGGGTGAACCCGAACCTGTGAGTTAAACTGAACTAAGTGAAGAGAGAGATCAGTCTAAGGTAAAGTTAGGAAAACTTAGCACATCTGTCCCTACCACTCCAAATGAGGTGGAGACTCAGGCTCAGAAACCTGAGGTGGAGAATAGAGACAAAGTAGTGATAGAAGAGCATCTTAAGGAAGAAAACCCTTTAGCAAACTACAACTTAGTTAGGGATAGAAAGAGGAGACAAATGAGATAGTCCACGAGATTCGAATATGAATCTAAGTTAGCTTTCGCCCACACTAGTTACAAAGAACTAGTTGATAGGGAGCCAAAAACCCTTGAGGAGGCGATGAAGAGTGAACATTCCAAAGAGTGGCTTAAAGCAATGAAATAAGAGATGAAGGTTAGTGGCTAAGCGCTACATACAGAAGGAGGGTGTTGATTATTATGAGATTTTCTCACCAGTTGTTAAGTATACTACTATTAGGGTCATGCTTATATTGGTTGCGCATTTTGACTGGGAACTTGAACAGCTTGATGTAGAAACTACTTTTTTACATGTGAGCTTGACGAACAGATCTTTCAAAATCAACCAAAAGGTTTTAAGGATAAGCTAAAACCTGATTATGTGTGTTTTCTTAAAAGGTCCCTGTATGGTTTAAAACAGTCACCTTTGACTCTATTGTGGATAGTGCAACAATGTGTTGATGTAAATCTGTAAAAATTGTTGTCAAACAACCTCCCGAGCGATAATGTAAATCTTGTTATAATTATCAATCAATTTTGACAATATTACTGAGCAATGGATCAACACCAATATTAGAATGACCCGACTTAAGAAGTTAATTGGACCATTTGAAGCTATCAATTAAGTTGTATTGCTCATGGGACGATTATCCTCCTACTTGGATGGCTAGTATTACTAGAGGTCCATTCTATAAACCATTTAATTTCTATTGGGATCATGACCCATTAACTAAACTTAATAGACTTACCTTATTGGGCATTGGACTACCTATATATTCTTATGCTATACACGGCCTCATAAGACATGTCTCCTTCTTCAGCATTCTTCATTTTTTCTTTTGCCGAGTCTCTCTACCTTTTTCCACCATCCCTTTGTGGTGACTTTCTTGGTGGTTTTGCCTCTCCTTTGTGGTGTTCTCTAAGTAAGATAACATCTAGCAACTGTAGGTAGAAGCTTAGTGGTGTTCTTAGGTCGTTTGATTGATGGTGTTGATTTAGGTTTTGATCAACTGAGTAGGCCTTTAAAGCCTTGATGGTTGATGATTGAAGACTCTACAATGTATACAGCTCAACTGACGTACTCTGAAATAGTTAAGGAGTTAATTAATTAATATGAATACTTTAAATTAATGGACAACGTAACATTTGAAGAAGCCTGTGCTAACAAATGCACAGAACGAACTATTGTTTGAGTTAATTCAGATGTGAAATGCTGCTTTTAAAATAGAGATGAAAAAAATTGCTGACAGTAGAAATCGAATCAAACGATTTTATTGATAAAATAATTACAATCGAAAATCAAATATAAATACAATCAACAAATCTTCTCACCTAACTATAAGTTTCACCTCCTATTTTCACCTAAATATTTCAACTCAAAACAAGAGAAGAAATATCTGTTTGGAGGGAGGTATTTGAATTACATAACATATTCTTCAAATGAGGTGGTATTTATAGATTTTCCTCCAAGTGTTGGGGTAATATTGTCATTTTTGCATAATAACAGGAGGCGACTCCTTATTGGCTATCTACTAAATAATTCGGTTATGAATCAAGTTTCAACTGTTTGTCCATGTGCATCTTATTGACAACCTATAAGTTAGGTGACTTCATTTAGTGCCTCTTCTTTTTCTGAAGAAGTTAGGTGTACTGGAGCATTGCCCCATTCTGTAAGTCAGGAAGTAGTGTTCAAGTTAGAGTTGAGGTATGGGACGTGGTGCGCAAACTTTTGAGCAATTCGAATAGCCTTCAGGTTAGTGATAGGGAAGTTTTTGTGGCCTCAGTTATTTTTACCAATCTTATTGAAAAAGATTTGGGTGATGTTCGGGATAGTTCTAATATCCCTAGTGATATAGAGTTGTTATGCCTTGGCAGTTTCAAACTACGAATTGTCCTCTTCATGATTGTATAGCTATTCATAAGCATTCGATGGATATGGGCTTGGAAATCCTTTTCACCATTTATTCTGCGACATTCTTTCCTCCTTTGATATTGCTCCTATCCGAAACTCGCAGGTTTAAAGGGGAAACTTTCATCGAATATATTCTAATCCATCTATCATCTATGAAGGCAACAAACCCACAAACAAGATAATACCATCTTTCTCCTCGTTCTTCCAGAGTACGTTCAAAACTTGTAATTACCCCTAACAAGGTCCACAACTAGAAAGATGGTATTTTTTTTTTATTTTTTTTCCTGGCAATTGGGAGGGGGGGGCTTCAACCCAATGACCTCAACCCTTTCCTGTTGCAGGTTGGTCTTCATAATTCCTACACAGATGTACGTTATACGAGGTAGACCAGGCTTTTCGCTCTCCAATCTTCATGATAATTGCGCCTATCATACTTCTCGTTACGAACGTGCTTCTCATTGGAGAATCTCTCAAGGACAGGGTCATTCATCCGCTACTTCTGTTGCTTCATATTATTGTAGATTTTTAATACCAGAGTTGTTGCTGCTCCCAAGGAAGAAGCTAGCAACATGCTCCATTTCATTCTCACCAATTTCATCTTGCCAATTCGCCCTTAGACTTTCAAGCTAGTTCGTTGAGATTCATTTTCAGTTGTTAGTGTCTTGAAGTTTATCACTGTTTCCTGTATAGTCTCTACTGTGAACATGCTTCTCCATTAGAAATGTCGCCGAGCGGATGAAATGACATTGTATAATTTTGACAATGTTTCTTCTCGTCGTCGTTTTGGATTCACGTCACTGTCCTCCGAACCATTGCTATGCTCTTTCGCTCTCTTTTTCAGCACTTTCTTTCCTGCTTGGATCATCATCTGCAAATTTAAACATTTTCTTAGCTTAAATTGACAATTTTTTTGGTTTTCTTTGTTCAAGTTTTCCACAGACGACGTTAATTTTTTGACAATAAAAATATGATCAACAAATCCCTCTCATCTAACTAGGATTATCGCCTTCTAATTGACTAATTTTGATGCTTAACATGAGCAAGAGATGACATGACTATATGGAAGAGAGAGATTTGAATTTGCATGCATTTCTCCTCTTTAGGAAGAAGTATTTATAAATTTCCTTGGGACTCTGGGTCATTCTAGAAAATGATAGGTGGCAGCTATTTAGTGGTAGGCTGATAACTGATTCTAATATGTATTCAGGTGTTACTCTATGATTTAGAAGTCATATTTTTTAGATTTGCCCAGGTGTATTAAAGTACCAAATTTTGCCGCCATCAAGAGAGATTATTCGACTAGCCTTTTATGCGAGCTTCTTTTTGTTTTGGCTACCTTCGTGCATTTATACTTCGCCCAGGGAGATGCACTCGCAAGATAGACTTCTTATTTTGACATCAACTATAGCCATAAACAGCTTGAACCTTTCATGTAATTTGCAAATCAGGCTCCAACATTTTTTTTCCCTTTTTTGGGGTAAATGTATTCCCAGCCATTGGGAAATCATCAGAATTTATCATATGGTAAGTTAAATAATTTCAGTAGGGCTGAATTGACTAATTAATGAAAAGTTAAGGTCAATAACTCAATAATATCAAAGAAGAAAAGGTTGTTGACAAAGATGCGACAAGAGCTGCGCTTATTCACATCCTATTCACCTCCTCACTCGAATAACACAAAAGCCTTCGAACTTACAGCCACTGGCCATAAACATCTTTCTATGACACCCTGCCCGACATTGTCACGAGTAAGCCTCCCTTACCTAAACCACTTTCCTAAACTCTGTTTTCTTCATCGAATAGCACCCTACCTTACCTCTTGACTAATAAGAATATATAGGCTTTTTCGCTTGTTCGTCAAGCTTTCGAGCAGCTCTTTCAACTACAGCCTAATCCCCCAACATGCTTAAGAACCGAGAGCCGTCCAAGGTTGGGAACAGAATATGTAGTTTACCCATTTTAATACAATTTAGTGAAGAAGCTACCCCAATATTCCATTTGCGAAATTCCACTAATTTATTATTGCCAATTCTAACATTAGACGAACTAAGAGTTTGGGATTGAAGGAAAGTTGTGACTGAGTGTGGGGTGGTGGCTGTTGGCAATGAAAAGGGGCCAAGGGCTCGAGATGGAAGGGTTTGATAGGCTGACAGGGATGAAAATCGTACAAGTTTCTTGAAAAAAAGCATACTACTTTATAGATGTAGATGATAATATATAATGCTATACTTTAGCACTGCTCATGATCATCGTCTAATATAACAGTAAAGTTACTATCACATTTTTCAATAAATTAAAATGCGCAATTTTATTTTTTTCCCGGAATAACAGAACTATCTCACTACCACATAAAGCATTGGTTATCCTAGAGCATCTCAAATGTGTTTTATGGATTGCTATCCATGTGACAAAGTTGCATCTACATGGCACGTGTCTTTTATAACTTACAAATCAATATAAGGAGAGGCATGGAGAGAAAATCTATAAACAAAAACAGAATTAAATAATTGTTTAATGTTATGTTTAACAGAATCTCTAAATCTAGATGGAACTTTAGACAATTTTTTCCCCCTCTTTATTTTCACATCAGCTTGACAGAATCCATATCAAGTTAGCATTAGTGGATATTTTAGACATTCTATCTGGCTTATATGGTAAATTTTAAAGCAATCTACAAGAAATTTGGAAACAAATGTTTGCTTATATAAAGTACCACGAGACTCGATATCCATATGAATCCAAACCTATCGAGTTACTCATGGTATGATCTACATCTTATGTCTACCTATGGGTACTTCCATATATTTGGATGGAAACGATCAACTAAGACCCTAGCTTCTACAAAATAAAAGTTGAGGACTGCAGTATCACAAATTAAAGGTTGGAAGGACGCGTTTACATTTTCAGTAAGGGTTAGTATGAAATCAAACTGGATAGGAATAGGACATGAGTAAAACCAATATAATACATCTCAACCTCTTAAACAAAATGCAATTATTTTTTTTATCTAAATATAAGTAGCTTAATAAACTGCTTTGTAGATGGCCAATAAAATACAAAGATATTTATTAATTAATAAACTAATAAATCTAAAATGAACCGAACGAAAAACTGCAATTTAAGACTGAATTTGAATTTTTCTCAAATTATTCTAAATTAGTTGATTTATGTTCCATATTTTCGCTATCCACTTAAAAACAGTTTGATTAGAAAATATGCCAAAAAAACCGCTTAAATTGGACTGCTTACGCCTGATCACCTATTACAACATGGATATAAGCAGGCAAGCCAAACATGTCATCCGGGTTGGCAAACATAGTGCGGATAAAGCTTTTATTTAAGACTGAATTTGAATTTTTCTCAAATTATTCTAAATTAGTTGATTTATGTTCCATATTTTCGCTATCCACTTAAAAACAGTTTGATTAGAAAATATGCCAAAAAAACCGCTTAAATTGGACTGCTTACGCCTGATCACCTATTACAACATGGATATAAGCAGGCAAGCCAAACATGTCATCCGGGTTGGCAAACATATAAAGCTTTTGCTGAGTGTACCGACACCCGCGGGGGGGGGGAGGGGGTTGACACCCCAATGTACGAATAGCATCACTCTTTTACTAACACATCAAATAAGCAACTTTCTGTATCATGAGTACACGTCCAGATTCCAAACTTCTCGCGTAAAAAAATTGGATCCAAGTCCAAGCAACATGTAAATTTTAACTCAAAAGTCTGTCTAGCCAAACAAAATAGTAGATTGTGGTAAAGATACAAGAGAGTTCCTAAGTATCAAAATCTACACTCCCCTGTCAAATCTAGACTGGCCTTTACAGCCCAATATCTCAAATCAAAGCTACCACAAATAGTCATTTTTTATTTTCTTGTTTTCATGAATAACATTTACCTCGATTAATACAAGATGCAGGAAGGGAGGCTGCATCAAGTTGGAGGAAACGCACTCATAGTCACAAATAAGTCATTTAGTCACTCGTTCTGGCAACAATAGCTTCTACTTCCACGTCCAAATTATAGACATCTTACTGGTTATAAGATTTTCCTAGCATCGAATCTCATATGAACCTGCTTTTGTTATATAACGAACCCACTCGACCGTATTGTATCCACTCCTTTCCCATACCTGCCAATTAGATGATGAGTGAATTTTCGATCTTAATACAAAAGATAACAGAAAACACTGTATCATTTAGATGAGGAAGTATACCTTGAGGAAACGAACACGTAAACCAGATGCAGTAAACATGGGAACCTACCACAAAAGTTTGATCTTCGTGAGATGGAAAGGCAAAAGGGGGCAAGAAGAAAAAGATTATGTTGCGTAATGAAAGCCATACGTTGAAGATTTGAATTTTTATACCAGTTAGGGGACTTTGCTGTTCTAGTAATATACAAGTATCACTACAATACTTTACAACTCCACCCACACTCTCAGTGGGAGTGTTCTTTTTTCCTGAAGAGAGGAAAGGACGATAGAGAGGGACCAAATAGAATGTGCAATATAATAGAAACCCTATAAACAGTACCTAAATGTACAGATTAAGTTGTACAAAATTACCAGTTAGTAAGGTTAATGAGAGTCCATTATCCAATAGTTCTATAATGTTGGTGTTGGCACGCCATCTTACACTGTTGTAACAACTTTGTTTCCTAGGCAAATATAGGATATTTTCTTTCTTTTTATTCTGACACAACCCCTCCCAAGTCTTGAAATAACCCACCAATAATCCAACCTTCATCCCAAATTTTATACATAAAAAAAATGCAAGACTTCCCCCAAAATAAACGAATCTATGTCATTTTTTACTCACAATAATTTGACTGTGTTGAATTGAAATGTTAGTGTAATAGTAAATTAAAGTTATGGCACCTGAAATTCCATCTGAATAGGTGGCCGAGTCCAGGACTTTTTTTCCGTTATTGTTGAAATCAACTCCACTTCAGCACTCAATGTCGGCTCGGTTTGTCCAGGAAATTTTCTTATCCTGCAAAAGACACAGTATACCAAAAATTAAGCCAAACAGGAAATGTAAGAGAATTGAATGACATTCTTATAAATTATAAGGTTTGCAGTACCCATGATACTCGGACTCGGGTAAGGGTATGTATCTAAATGTCGGATCTTTTATTTTTTTAAATGTAAAAAATGGGGATATGGCTAAAAAGAGTCTAAATTTCGGACACGAGTACTTGGATCATCTTTCAAGCTTCAATTTTTAAACTAACTCAAGATATCATTTTGAATAAACAAAAATCAATTGTTCACAAAAAAGACATGAGTATTGAATAAAGAGTTAAGGCGAATAAAATAGAATTTTGAGGTTTAATTTTCAATTATGGAAAGTTAATTGCTAAATGTTATATAAAATATAAAATGAGGAGACTTGATTGCAATTTGGATTTAGTGGAACACTATATGGAACTCATTTTCATTTATACAAACAAAATCCTAAACCACCGATACAAAGAGAGAGAAGGAAAAAAGAAGAAAAGGGCAAGAAAAAAGAAAGAAAAAGGGAAAACCTAGCGCTATCGCCCTTCTCCATCCTCTCGAAGGTGGCGCTAAGTTTATAGAAAGCAAAAAAAGGGAAAAGAAAGAAAGAATAAGCAAAAAGGGCGAAATGTCAGGTTGAAACTTTGAGGATCCAACGCATATCCCATACCCATACCCATATCCATATCGTGTCGTGTCCGTCCGACATGGGTGCTCCTACTATTTCGAAAAGTCCGAGCATCGGAGTGCAGTACCATTATTTAATGCAAGGCAATTTTCTTATTGAGGTCTTGTGAGATTGTAGATTGCAATAGTAGTGGATCCTAGTGAAATTTGAGGATAAAAATAGAATTAGGCTAGTTTATAAGCAATTATAAGATTTGACATTCATACACCAAGTCAACGAAGAGGCTGAATATACTCAAAGATGATCAGACCACATATTGTTTTTCAAGAACTCGAGCTGGATGTCTCACCATGTCAAAATAGGCGGAAAATCATGAGCATTTTCTAAAAATTCGTTCTCCTCTTCCATCCCTTTTTGTCATCTGTATATACATATGTCATCTTACTCTTACAATGAAACTATATAATGTAGTATCCCTAAGAATCAGTTATCTTTTAATAGAAAGATAATTTCCAAAGATAGATTAAGTTCTTAGATAAGCACTTAATATCCCCCTCAAACTATAGCAAGGGGACAATGCGGCGAACTGCAACAATATGAAGACGTCAAGGCGAGCACATAAGTTGGCTGACCTGATGAACAGCATAAGAGATGCCCAGGTGAGTAGTGGTCAAATAGGTAGGGCATAATTGATCATCTCTCGTACCATGTTAGGGATAAGGGTGGTCAGGTTAGCTAAGGTAGCAAAAGCAGGAGTAGGAACAACTTGTAAGGCAGCAGGATATGTAGCAGATCCATAGACACCAGTGGAGACATGAAACGCAGTGATAAACTTCCTTTCAGGACGAATGGGATAAACAGATATGCGATGAACCCGTTTCTTGCAGTAGTTGTAATATTTTTTGGTACAATCCCAAGCAATATGACCAAAAGTGTTACAGCTGTAACACTGAACAGCACACGTCACGATCCTTATGCCTTCCTTGTGCTGCATAGGCCACAGGAACAAGAGAAGCAACAGCAGTCCCATGCTTCATAGCAGCCTGAGTGATAATAAGTTGCTCCTCATGAAGGAGTTCATTCAAATAAACATCCAGGGATGGTACAGGGTGACGATTCATCAGATTAGAACATGCAACCTCAAAGTCGGGACGTAGCTTCATCAAGAACTGATCTCTTGCTTGTTTAGAGTGGCAGCAGGAACATTAGCATAAATAATTGAATACTCAGCTCAAAGATGTTGAAAACCAGAAAAACATTTCTCACTGGATAGACTTCCATGTGCAAATTTAGCCAATTCAAATTCCAATTGAAACACCCGAGCCGTGTTATCCTGTTTGTAAACCTTACTAAGATGGTTCCACATATCAGCAACAGTCTTATGAGGCCTCAGATTGAAAACATGGTGAGGCTTAACTGAACTAAAGATCCAAGTCATATCCCAAGCATCCTTAATTTCCCACTTGGACAAAGCGTCCACATCTTTTGGGGCTGGGTCACTTCCATCGATATGATCCCACAACTAATTACCTTGGACGAATAATTGAAATTGAAATTCCCATGCGAAGTAATTTTTCCCATTAAAACAGATATGAAAGTAGTCTAATTTATCAGACGACATGATGGAATAAATTATTACGAGCGAACCAAAAAAATGTCATCCTGTGCTGTCCTCCACCTGATGCAATCCCTCTCTCCAATCCGAATTTGGGCCTCATGTAAAATGGTCATAAACAGCGAATAATCTTCCAATGAATTTCATCAGCTTAAACAGGGAAAGATGAAGCTTGAGGAATATGAGAGAGTTCGAACAACTCTCTAAGTACACACCACAACTGATCGATACGGAGGTAATATACTCCATAAGAAATGTGGTATGCACTGTGCAATGTTTAATTTATTGTTATGTAATTGTTTGTGGAAACTGCACGTATCTTACATGGTATTTTTAAATACTAACTCTTACTATAATTTTACAGGTTTGATCGAGTCGATTGGATTTCTGGTAGGATGGTGACGCGGGCTGCCAACAGGATCAAAGAAAAGGACAAATTATACCTTAAATTCTCTATCTTTAAATTTTAGTTAGTTTAAATTTATTCAAAAACGTTTTTAAATTAATTAGTTGTTCAGGTTTACTTTTTTAATTTTCATGTTTAATACTTTTTTTATTTTCATGTTTAAGTTTATAGATAGTTAGCATTTTTATTTTTAAAGAAATTTATTGTTCCGTATTCAAAACAAATAGGAGTTCTGTCGACACCTCAAGATTTATGAAAATTGTGAGGTATTACAACTTGGTATCAGAGCACAGGTCTACCTTTCCGTAGACATTCTTTCAAAAAAGAAAAAAAAAATTACCAGACGCTAAAAAAAATGTAAACAATGCCTGTCACTGTTCACAATGTTTACTGTGAACGGTGCATTATACTGTTCACGTTAACAATGAGAAAAAAAGATTTTTTTTAAAAAAATGGGGACTTTCGTTTGTGTGTGTGTGTGTATATATATAGAAGGTTAATATTTGTTTAAAATTGATTTTGAAAACCCCATTCGCTCCCCTAGCTTTCGTCTCTCGATGTCAGTGTCGGCCCAGCAGAGTGCTTTCGCCCAGCTGCGCCAGGGAAAAGAATAGAAGAAGGATCTGACTACTTCATGCATGCTCCACTTGGCTCGGGGCGATATAGCTAGGATAGTTCAAACTTTAAATTGTTATAGTTCGATGCTCACGTTTCAGATTTCACACGTCATAGATATTTATGTGTTTAGTTTTAATCTCTGGGTGATATTCTAAATATCTACTAATTAGAAAATTTATATTTTAAGAGATTTCACATTCCACTTATTGTTTGAATTTTCTTGATTTGCTTACTCGCAAGATTGAAAGGCTTTCTCAAAAAGACCAAAACTGTCTAAGAAGAGCTTGGAATTTAAGTGGCCCACTTGTGATCCCCTCTTCATCTGGAAACTTTTCGATTACATGATATTCAAATCAACAAGACGAAAAATAATATTTCAAACCAACTTAGATTTAAGAAAATACTAATTTTGAAACTTCTATTTTGAGAAGAATCATATTTTAGGAAATTTAAAAAAAATAAATAAATAAATGTAAATTATTTTTCATAAACAAGAGGACAATGTAATTTTTATTTTTTTTAAAATATTAAACATGTAATGATATGAAGAATTCTTGGCACGCTCCACTCACTACTTAACCACTCTCCAATTGATCCCAAGTATGAAATGTAATGTTATATTTTTAATAGGATTATGAGCCATCTTGTTCATGTTATGAAATGTACAAGTACGTTTACCTCGCATGATTTATTAGTCCAATTTTTTCATAAATATCAGGCATGGAGTTAAAATAATAGTCATCCAAAGATTAAGCATAATTGAAGTTATATTTGTCATAGAATTAGGGCTTGGCAACGACTCAATGACTAGGAATAGTCCAACATACCTTCATCGTGCTCAAATGACCATTGATAACTACATAAATTATGAAGTAAGATGGGAGCGAACCTTTGTTGAACATGTCGAAAATTTCATTTTTAAATGGGAGCAAGCAAGATCGTTTGGATATAATGAGGGGACAGTCCTCTCGATATACCATCTTATAAGCACAATGAGGCCTCAGTGGAAAGATATAGCTTACTTCGTGAGGGATATGGATTATGAGCTATATTTGCAAGAAGATTGGGATATGACTGATTTTAAGAAATACTGTGAAGACATCATAATCTTGTGAAACTACAAACAACAAGAGCTAGTGCCAGAAATCAAGCCAGAGCTAGAGCCAGAACCAAAACCAAAACCAAAGGAAGAGCCTGATGAGGGCCCGAGGAGGACTCGGAAGAGGAAATAGAACCAGAATCGAAAGACCCTGAGCAAGAACTCGAGTCACTAAATTTCATTGTTTAGGTTACGGATTTTCAGCCCCTAGTCATGCATTACTTCATATGTGAAAACCCACCAAAAGAAGATTTTTAGGACTCGAAGATAATAGAAATAGATGTTATTAATTTAAGAAAAGTTTATTCATTTACTTGATATTTTCTTTTTGAAAACAAATACTATATGTAAGAATTTGGGAATTTTTAAGTTTTTTGCCATTATAAAGATTATTATTATTATTATTGCGTTATCAAATATTTCTAAATTAGAATTTTATTAGTGTTAAGAAAATGTCGAGACAATAATAAAACCAAATTGCGGTCATTAGGGATTTGCTAAGGGCTATATAAAACTTGGGTTGACCAGCACATGCTGGTCCTAATAATGGAAATGCTAAACACCAGCTCAATTGTGGAACAGTTCCGCTGCCAAAAACCCCCAACCTTCGATGGCAAGGTTGACCCACTAGCAGTTGAATAATGGATAAGAAGAATGGAGCGAATCTTCAAACATCTTTCTTGCACTAGTACATAGAAAGTATTATGCGCAGAGTTCATGTTGGTGGATGTTGTAGGCCACTGGTGAGAGTCAACATCGCGTACTAGAACAGAAACACAACAACGTGCCTGGACCTGGACACAATTTAAGGATGAAGTGATGGGAAAATACTTCCCACAAGCCCTGAGGGATCGAAAAGAGGCAAACAGGGAAAGATGAAGCTTGAGGAATATGAGAGAGTTCGAACAACTCTCTAAGTACACACCACAACTGATCGATACGGAGGTAAAAAAAGCAAGGAGATTCAAACTGGGATTGCATCTAGAGATTGGTGGAATAATGGTATTCCATCAATTCACTACCTATAGTCGGGTTCTGCAAACTGCTCAAGCAATCTCAAAGAGGTTAGAGATTGACCAAACTTTTCAACAAAGTGCCGAGCTAGAAGGAAAGTGAAAATGGTATTAGTCCAATGAAGAGAAAGGAGATGGACAGAATAAGAAGATTAACTTTGGATCAAGATTTTCACAAATTGTTTCGTCGTCTAAAGTGCAACAAGACTCGTAAGGGTAAATGTTTATTGGGGAGTATTGTGTGCTATCGATGCGGTAAGACACGTCATATCGCTAAAAATTGCAAAGGAACCCCCTTGAAGAAAGATAATGAGCAAGAAAAGAAAGAAAATGCTAGAGTTTTTTGCTTTAACTAAGGATGGGACAACAGAGGATCCAAATGAAGGTAATTTCAAGGATGAAATTCTTTTTAGGAGGAAAAATTGTAATGTCCCGGAAACTTTAAAAATAATAATATATATTGTTTTATAGGCTATATTTTTATATTTTGAAAAAAAAATCAAGACTAAAATGAAATAAGTTTAAATTCCTATTTTATTTGGGCTTGATAATTAGATATTGATGGAACAAGATTTTATATATCAATATTTGACTAATTTTATAGGTTTTAATTAATTAGAAGTTTTTTTTTTTTTTTATAGGTAATCAAATAATTTTATTACTTAAAAGAGAATACACGGGAGGTGTACAATCACTTTAAACTATTAAGGAAAAACATGAAATTAGGCAACCCATCTACAGGATTTCTAGCCACAGCATTAAACCAAGAATACAAGGTAAAGTAAAATGTTTCTCTTATCTGCTCTCTTGTCTTTGTTTGGTCTTCGAAGCAATGGTTGTTCCTTTCTCTCCACACGCACCAAACAATGCAGCCCGGGATAAGGTGCCATGCTAGTTTGCTATCCTTATCCCGAAATTTTCTACGCCATGCCCGTATCACGTCCTCTATACGACGAGACATCACCCAATCCATAGATTGTGAACTGATTATACTGTTCCAAATCCAATTACATGATATTCAAATCAACAAGACGAAAAATAATATTTCAAACCAACTTAGATTTAAGAAAATACTAATTTTGAAACTTCTATTTTGAGAAGAATCATATTTTAGGAAATTTAAAATAAATAAATAAATAAATGTAAATTATTTTTCATAAACAAGAGGACAATGTAATTTTTATTTTTTTTAAAATATTAAACATGTAATGATATGAAGAATTCTTGGCACGCTCCACTCACTACTTAACCACTCTCCAATTGATCCCAAGTATGAAATGTAATGTTATATTTTTAATAGGATTATGAGCCATCTTGTTCATGTTATGAAATGTACAAGTACGTTTACCTCGCATGATTTATTAGTCCAATTTTTTCATAAATATCAGGCATGGAGTTAAAATAATAGTCATCCAAAGATTAAGCATAATTGAAGTTATATTTGTCATAGAATTAGGGCTTGGCAACGACTCAATGACTAGGAATAGTCCAACATACCTTCATCGTGCTCAAATGACCATTGATAACTACATAAATTATGAAGTAAGATGGGAGCGAACCTTTGTTGAACATGTCGAAAATTTCATTTTTAAATGGGAGCAAGCAAGATCGTTTGGATATAATGAGGGGACAGTCCTCTCGATATACCATCTTATAAGCACAATGAGGCCTCAGTGGAAAGATATAGCTTACTTCGTGAGGGATATGGATTATGAGCTATATTTGCAAGAAGATTGGGATATGACTGATTTTAAGAAATACTGTGAAGACATCATAATCTTGTGAAACTACAAACAACAAGAGCTAGTGCCAGAAATCAAGCCAGAGCTAGAGCCAGAACCAAAACCAAAACCAAAGGAAGAGCCTGATGAGGGCCCGAGGAGGACTCGGAAGAGGAAATAGAACCAGAATCGAAAGACCCTGAGCAAGAACTCGAGTCACTAAATTTCATTGTTTAGGTTACGGATTTTCAGCCCCTAGTCATGCATTACTTCATATGTGAAAACCCACCAAAAGAAGATTTTTAGGACTCGAAGAGAAAAAATTAATTTGGATATGTTAAGCCTAAGATATTGATATTTAAAGAAAATTGTTATCTAATAGTATTTTATTAAATTGGAGACTGCCACGCGTGCTTTGGATGCATACCATAAAAATTCTTAAAAATAGATACAATCCCAACATCATTAGGTAGGTACTAGGGAATTAATTAGATTGTTGTAAGATAGACATGTAGAAAGTGAAATCCTAGCCCACCAACCACGTGTGTGTCCTAGAAAGATAATAAGATAAATTTTTAGTTGATTAGGATAAAAATTTCTTAGTGTTACTGTTTAACAAGAATAACAGTGTCCCACTTCCAATAGGGAGCTTGCACTATAAATACACTATAACGTCAATAAAAATTACACCATAGAATAGAGAGAGAGGTCGGTTTGACTACAATAGACTATATATCATGCCCGTATCACGTCCTCTATACGACGAGACATCACCCAATCCATAGATTGTGAACTAATTATACTGTTCCAAATCCAATGTACACCATCACAATGAATGAACAAATGATCAATCGTCTCCCCATCCTTTTTGCACATATAAAAAAAAAAAAAATCACTTAATCTATCAAGGTAAGATACTTTTGTACAAGTGGGTTATTTCCGTATGCTTTTATATTCTGTAATTTATATATAACTAGTGGACTTTCGAGTTCGACCTAACGACATGTGAACACTATTGGACTTTTTCTAACGAAATATGAAATCTTTCAAGAATTTAGAGTACTACTATGGGTGTGTCGCTTGGTCATCGATATATTCCATAAGAAATGTGGTATACAGTATTTAATTTATTGTTATATAATTGTTTATGAAAACTACATTTATCTTACTAGGTATTTCTAAATACTCACTTTTACTATAATTTTACAGGTTAGATCGGGTTGTGATAGGATGGTAACCCAGGCTAACAAGAGGATCAAATAAAAGGAAAAATTATACCTTAAATGTTATGTCTTTAAATATTAGTTAGTTTAAATTTATTCGAAAACATGTTTTTGAATTAATTAGTTGTTCATTTTATTTTTTTTTTAAATTTTCATGTTTAACTTAAGTTTATGAATAGTCAGTATTTTATTTTTAAAGAAATTTATTGTTCCATATTCAAAACAAACAGAAGTGAGTTTTGGTGACACCTCAAGATTTATGAAAATTTGGGGGTGTTACACCATTCTTGGTCATTAAATAAAATAATTGTTATAAATATTGTTCCCTAGCATATTGTCTTGAAGTCGACATTTTGAGACACAAATGTGCTAAGAGCAACACATATCACACGAGGCACCTAAAGCCACTTGGTCATAGAAGAGAAAAATAATCGGGCTAAGTGAAATCTTTGATCACAAAGACTTCCAGCATTTGCTTAATCAGACAAAAAACTATCACACATAAAATTACTAAGGATGGTAATGAAATTATAAAACTGAAATATGAATTAACCATGCTCAGATGGAGCAACCGCACATAAACGTATTCAAATACTTACTTCCAAACCAAACAGTCAATAGCTGGATTATACTTTGCTCTGCCAGATGTCACCTGAAAACTTGTTTTTGCTGTTTGTTTTGGTACTGGAACCTTAACCACCACTCCAAGAGCAAACATTTTTGCCCCGAAGACACTCTTCACCTGATGAAGTATGAGTATGTTCAACTAATGGGACATCACAGACAATGATAAACATATTAAAGATGACTAACCTTAACATTAACTTCCATGCGTGTCCTTCCCAATTCCTTGATAGTTGGCAGTACCCGAAATGGAAGATTTACTCCCTCTGTAATACGATACCTATGGCAAAGCATTTATCATTGTAAGAGGAGCGCTTGTACAAAATGGTTGGCAATTCAAACACGGAGGGACATGGAGAGGTAAATATGGCAGTGTCATTATGCAATTATTAGGATAAAAATTTCTTAGTGTTACTGTTTAACAAGAATAACAGTGTCCCACTTCCAATAGGGAGCTTGCACTATAAATACACTATAACGTCAATAAAAATTACACCATAGAATAGAGAGAGAGGTCGGTTTGACTACAATAGACTATATATTTAACACACACACATATACATAAATACGGCAGAAAAAAACTTCCACATCAGGAAACTGTAAAAGGAACTTGCATTCATATCTTTTTCAAAAAAAAAAAAAAAATCACTTAATCTATCAAGGTAAGATACTTTTGTACAAGTGGGTTATTTCCGTATGCTTTTATATTCTGTAATTTATATATAACTAGTGGACTTTCGAGTTCAACCTAACGACATGTGAACACTATTGGACTTTTTCTAACGAAATATGAAATCTTTCAAGAATTTAGAGTACTACTATGGGTGTGTCGCTTGGTCATCGATATATTCCATAAGAAATGTGGTATACAGTATTTAATTTATTGTTATATAATTGTTTATGAAAACTACATTTATCTTACTAGGTATTTCTAAATACTCACTTTTCCTATAATTTTACAGGTTAGATCGGGTTGTGATAGGATGGTAACCCAGGCTAACAAGAGGATCAAATAAAAGGAAAAATTATACCTTAAATGTTATGTCTTTAAATATTAGTTAGTTTAAATTTATTCGAAAACATGTTTTTGAATTAATTAGTTGTTCATTTTATTTTTTTTTTAAATTTTCATGTTTAACTTAAGTTTATGAATAGTCAGTATTTTATTTTTAAAGAAATTTATTGTTCCATATTCAAAACAAACAGAAGTGAGTTTTGGTGACACCTCAAGATTTATGAAAATTTGGGGGTGTTACACCATTCTTGGTCATTAAATAAAATAATTGTTATAAATATTGTTCCCTAGCATATTGTCTTGAAGTCGACATTTTGAGACACAAATGTGCTAAGAGCAACACATATCACACGAGGCACCTAAAGCCACTTGGTCATAGAAGAGAAAAATAATCGGGCTAAGTGAAATCTTTGATCACAAAGACTTCCAGCATTTGCTTAATCAGACAAAAAACTATCACACATAAAATTACTAAGGATGGTAATGAAATTATAAAACTGAAATATGAATTAACCATGCTCAGATGGAGCAACCGCACATAAACGTATTCAAATACTTACTTCCAAACCAAACAGTCAATAGCTGGATTATACTTTGCTCTGCCAGATGTCACCTGAAAACTTGTTTTTGCTGTTTGTTTTGGTACTGGAACCTTAACCACCACTCCAAGAGCAAACATTTTTGCCCCGAAGACACTCTTCACCTGATGAAGTATGAGTATGTTCAACTAATGGGACATCACAGACAATGATAAACATATTAAAGATGACTAACCTTAACATTAACTTCCATGCGTGTCCTTCCCAATTCCTTGATAGTTGGCAGTACCCGAAATGGAAGATTTACTCCCTCTGTAATACGATACCTATGGCAAAGCATTTATCATTGTAAGAGGAGCGCTTGTACAAAATGGTTGGCAATTCAAACACGGAGGGACATGGAGAGGTAAATATGGCAGTGTCATTATGCAATTCAAAAATATAAGCGAAGATAAATTTTCAATCTATCATGTAATGTGAAATTGAAGTAACATCTTTTAAGTAATAAGTTAATAATAACACAAAATCAGTTTATTTCATATTATGCAAATGCAGATTATGAAATATATGCTAAAAGGCATTGTGATAAAGATTCTCCAAAGTAAAATATTAGAGCGTTAACAAAAATACATTCCACTGAAATACAAAAGATAGGAAACAAAACAATCAAGAATTTTTTAACCAAAACTATGAGAGCGTTTAAAAATACAGCCCGCTGAAATTAAGTGTTGACACAGATTTCTGGGATACAAAAATTATAAAATAACCATATTAATGCACATGGTGGTATATTCCTCTGCGTCCTAAGTTCAAATCTCAACTCTCCCAATCTCCCCAACATTCTAAAGGTTATCTTTATTTCCATAATTATCGTGTAATAATGGACAAAATCATCGTCATCCATCACATCCCATAACCCACCCCTCTGATGATATCTCTAGGCTCCAGCAGACCATTTTGGGGGTCACATTTGCATTAGTTGTGCTTCTCATCATAATGCAGGCTTCTTCCTGCTTGTTTAGTTATTCTAATTATTATCATGATTGTAATCCGAAGAAACCACCCAAAGTTGTTTGGGTTTCTGAATTACCAAATCCATCGTTTATATTTGGACCATCATTTGCAGAAGGGTAATTTGCATTTGGGTTCCCAACCTTTGCTCACTTTTGTACTTCTGGTCCCAACCCCTTTTTCTTCACATTTAACTCCTCAACCTTCCATTTTAGTATCAGGTTCATCCTTTTTCACGGTTTCTGCCCAACCTAATTGTTAGATTTGCAAAAAGACTATACCCTCAAATAAGCAAAGAAATAAATATGAAAAGAAGGGGAGAAAAAGAGAAGAAAAGAAAATTAAATAAATAAATCATCTTCTATTTACTCCCACCTCTCATCCTCCTAACCCCAGCGGCCCCTGCCCTCCAGGCTAACCTTGTCTTCATTTGACTTCAGATCAAAAGAGAATACATTTCTCTTGAAGCATGAAGGTATTATTCTCTCTTTTCCCTATAAATTTGTGTTCAAGTATTGAAACTCTACTCGGATTTACAGTTATACACCAGATCTTGCCAAAACAATTGTTGGTTAGATCATCTTCACATGGAGGAGTATGCATCTCTTCTAGGTTTGCAATTTCAAAAAAATTAGAGAATACTTTTTGAGGATTTGCATCAAGGAGATAATTTCTGGTTTAGGGAAGACAACAGAAAGCCTCATAGAAAGTTGGAGGTAGATTGTGGTTCTCTCAGAAGGGGAAGGACAACTGAAGGAGGGGGCGGGGTAGGGGAAGGGCAACTGAAGAAAGGAGGTTGAAGGAGAAGGGCATTGGAATCTGCTGAAGGTGGATGGCCAGGAAGTGGGGTGCAGGAGTTGCGGAAAATTTTCCCAAACCAATTAATTTCCTTTATTGCTCCTATGAAAATTTCCTAAGAGATCAGATCATTTCTGGAAACCCCTTATTAATCCATGTCAACCATGTTCATCAGTTCAATTTAAACCCCCCATGCATTCAACTTTAATGAAGCTGCCCCACAACATTTAGCATGATAGCAAAACACTGAAAAAATTGATTTCAGAAGCCTGGTTCATATTCATGGATGTCCATTACCAAAACATCCAATAAAAGCTACAGGTACCAAATTGCTTTGATGACCGTCAACGAACTGGTTATGACAAGAACTACATTTTTCTATCTATCTGGAAGACCATTAAGCACAATATACGTTCTCATTCTTCCTGATCATCAAGGCTGAAAGATGAAAATCTACTCTACCACCCTTGTAACAGCAAACAATGATGATAGATGCTACAACTACTCCAATTTGACATATCTACAATATACAGTTTCTGATATGGGAGTGAAAGCTGAGTAAATATCTTTAATGGACTTCCGCACAATATTTATGTAATGTAAAAGGTGTTTGTACAGCAAGTTTGTCTATCAAAGGACATGTCAGTAAGGAAAAAGATACATATACACACACACACTATACATGTGTGTGTGTGTGTGTGTGTGTACACACACACACATATACATATATACATATATATAGATATATATATGTGTGTGTGTGTGTGTAAAATATGCACTACCTTTCTTCTCCATTAACCTTAATCACATAACAAAAGTAAGAATAGAAACATCATCTTACTTCATTAATTCAAATTCGCCATCTGGAGGAACAAAACTAACGGTCTTTTCTGAGTTGAATCTTGTTAGATTGACACACTGGTGGAAAGTTACATCATCAAGCTCAATTGTTTTTCCACTGCAAAAGCAACATAATTAATAATAAAGTTGTTAGGAAACAGAACCAATCATACAGACTCTCAAACTACACAGGAAGAATACCCAGAAAAGGCTCAACTTCAATGTGAGACTATTTGTAAAGTAAATCATTTAGATACTGGTCAGCTGATGCATAGTTGTGGCGATCAACAAAAAAGAGAGACAATGTGAAAGATATATGGATTGTTGACGAGATGTCGTTCATTGCACTCACAAATCAGCTTATTTAACAACCTACTGCCTGTTAAGTGTCTCACTAGGTAGTTCACACTAACAAACTTGACAACTGCATATCACTAGCAAGTACACCAAGCTTCAATTATATCACATGAAGAAGATAAAGAAAGCTACACTTAGTGAATACAGGTGTAACACGGGAGCAAGTTAAAGTATCAAGCTAACAGTAGCACAAATTAGTCACTATTGGTTTAGTGATAGAACCATTACTCCTGTTTCGCCTCCGTATAAACAGTTTATAAATCATTTCTAAATGGTCAAATTTCATTTCAACCACACATTCCCATGGATCCACTAATAAAATCCATTTATCCACCACTCATTTCTATCAATTTATAAATTAAACCACTTATAAATTCTTATCAAATAGAGTATAAAGTTTTAAAAATCTAAAAAACAAAAGCAAGTATTTGAACTGTACAAAGAAATTCACTTGGCCCACTTGATAGAAAACAAGAACACACATTAATCATATAGAGAATTCCATCCACTTTTGGAAATATTATTAACTGTAGAAAGTGAAACCTCTTTTTCTTAATATCAATTACCATAATAATAAAATGAATTAACTGCAATACCTAATATACCAAAAATAAACATTCACTACTATAGTATACAATCAGAGATTACAATCCCTTTGAAGCTAGGGCATAGATGTTAATCATTCCAGCCTTGGTGATTAAGTCTTCAAAATTAGTTATTAGAAGAGCTTTAGTAAGAATATATGCAGTATGAAGGCAATTAGAGTACAAGTCATTTTAATTACTCCTTCCTCAATCTTCTCTTTGATGAAGTGACGATCAATCTTCAGATGCTTAGTTGTGTCATGATGAAATGGGTTCTTTGCAATACTTATTGCAGCTTGATTGCCACAAAACATCTTCATTGACTTCGCAGTAGGAAAATTCTTCAAGTAACCTTCTCAGCCACATTCCTTCATATAGCCCTAAATTCAACCTCAACACTAATTGCAACTACAAATTGCTTATTGCTGGCCATGCAACAAGACCCCCTAATGCATTAGTCCAATAACCAAAGGTGGAGGGGGACATTCTATCTCTAACTGAACCAGCACAATTATCATCTGTAAGTATTTCAACATTTTTGTTGATGTAGATTTCATCATATCTTATTTAAAAGACTCAGTTGATCAAAACTTATATTTTCTCCGTCTCCCATGATGTTTTATTAAATTATGAGATACATTTGATGACCAATATTGCTATATAAATTCCCAACTTGACCCAACTAAGAACATCTCAGAATAATTGCACTTAAGTCCTCAAACTTTTGGCCAAAAACCAATAAGGTCCATAGACTTTAATAATTGTGTAATTAAGTCCTAAATTCAAACTTTACTGCAAGTAGTAAAAATTTGGGGAGTTACGCTTGTCCAATTAATACCAAAATTCAACTAAAGTCTCTCGTAGGGCAAAGAGATCTGTAGTTCGAATCCCGGGGGAATGAAATAGAAATCTATGAAGGATTAAAAGGGCATATGCCTTTCCAAAACGGATAGTACATATGACAAAATAGCTTGGACACAAAGGCTCGAATCGTTAAACCATGAAGTTGAAGTTTTTGAAGATTATTCCAGTTTCTGATTATTGACTATAGATGGTCCCAAATATCACTATGAAGAATGATTGGAAATGGTTGAGATGCTCTTTATGGCTAACTTGGATGTTCAAACTGAAAAAATTTCTGACTTTTATTGCTGAATAGTAAAGGAAAAAACTTTTCCAAGAACAAGAAGCTAGGATGACCTAGTCTATAGTGCCACAACATGATTGCACTATTATTACTAACAGCTAAATTAAAAATTGTATTGTACTGGATTACTACCACAAAACTGGTATCTTGAGTACGTTTTCCGAAGGATTCATCAAATCTTAGAAGATAGAGCCTTGCAAACTCCTAAGCATCGCCAATCATCTTCCCCAAGACTAAGTCCTGAAATTCACATTTATGTGGGGAAACATTTAACAACACAATTTAGGTCCTTTGCAAGTTTATGGTGGACAAAAAAATTGCAAGTTAGATATGTAACAAAAAGAACAGATTTTAAGATTAGGTTCCTAGAGGAAACAATAGAACCTACATCAACCAGCTATTCAAACCTTATAGTTTTCAAAGCAAGGCCTGTAAGTGTGGAATATATTTGCATTCCCAGTTATGTGATCATTGGCACCTGAGTCAATTATCCTGGAACATGATTTTTGCGTTTTGACATTAAGCCCCTTTTCATGGGGATTAAATTTTTTTAGAAGATTTTGATTAGAGTTGATGAAAAGTATGGTTGAAAAATTGTGGGTCGCATAAAATGAGTGGTTAAAATTAATTATTAAATTTGACTTGAATTGAAATCTTGATTCAGCAAA
>NW_019235185.1:156613-158105 GCF_002742605.1 Olea europaea var. sylvestris
GAGAGAGAGAGAGAGAGAGAGAGATGAAGAAACATATTCATCAAGGGCTAGAAGAAATTAAAAAATCAGAAGCAAACTCTAGAAAAGAATCTAAACTCTTTAGGCAACTGGGTCAAGCAGTTTTCTTGAAACTAATGAAACTAGCAACAAGGTCTCACCCTATCGAAATTAACATTAAGTGAGCAATATTAACAATGCATTTGAATGAAGGTAATGTAAATAAACGAGAATTGGCGAACACAGATATGAAAATTTTCTAAAGAAAGACAAAGACAAATGGGATAACTGCTCAGTAATCACCAGCTTCATGTTCCCTAGGGTCAAAAGAGTAAAACAGTAAGGATAGTTCTGCAATTGTAAGTGTTGTCAATGAGACTATCACTTCAAACTGTTTAAGGAAATGACAGAGATATTCAATCCCCAGAACTAGCGAAACAGTATACTGTTCCAGTTTTAAGACTTACAAGCTCCAAACAAGAGACCAATTGTTGGATAGTATCTAAAACCTTACTTCTGTAACTTTTAATAAATACAAAAAGGAATTTTTCTCCTTCTCTTCTCCCTTAAGGATCTCTTCTTTAGTTTGCAAAATGTTACCAAATAAGGTGACAGATAAATAAGACCATTGATTCTTTCATTTGAATTGCTCAGAACGAAGCGTGTGAAGTACTAAATTTCAGTCAAATTTGAGTAATAAATCGGCCATCATATCAAACCGATACTTACTAGAATTGGAAAAAACTATTATAGAGGAAATGGTATTAGAAGAACTCCAATTAGTAGTTGATAACGCGACATTATACGTTGATGAATATTTAACTTCTAGAAAACTTTTTATCCCCAAAAATGAAAGTTCTCCTATAAGTACTAACTCAGTTTACCTTTCACTAGACTAAATTATCATACAAATCAACCCATAATCACATCTCTGGTTCTTTAACTTCATAAAGACTACGAAAGGTGCATAAAAGTCTATAATTTGTTACATATTTGTCATTTTTACACGAAATAGAGGTTTATATTTGAAATTAAAGCAAAAGAAAAGGAAATTTAGTTTTCTTTCCATCCAAATTTCATTGCCAAACAAACACGACTTAGGGTCCATTTGATTACAAGAATGAAATTCTGGCGGAAAGAAAAAGAATTCCAGATAATTGAATTGTCTAGAACTTGTTTTATTGGGAATTGTCAATTAAACGTGTTTGATTGGTATAATTTTTTCCCTGAAAAATATTGAAATTTTAAATCTTTTGTTATTCGTGTAGCTTTATTTTCTATAGAAATTGTCAATTAAAAAGATAAATTTATTACAATTGGGGATAGAATTTATTTCGGTTAAAAAAAGAAAACACCTAGAGAACCAAAAATCGCCAAACCCATGAAAAAACCTATTCCTTAAAAGGTGGAAAAAGGGGGGTCACGTGACCAATTGCCAAGAAAACCAATTGCCAAAAAAATTTGACCAATCAAACATGTAAAAAAGTGGAAAATG
>NW_019235186.1:0-2261 GCF_002742605.1 Olea europaea var. sylvestris
TTTGTATGAAGTGTGTGGTTTCAAGTTCATCATCTCCAGCTGCACAATGTAGCTTCATTGGTGGAGTATTTGGAGGAAGATTGCTGATGACACGAACCTCGTATTAGTTGGTAAAAATACAGTTGAGTTTTTGTGATGAGACCCGTTTCAAGAAAGTTAGCATAGTATATGAGTAATACTAAAATGTATTTCATCATCATATTGTTCATGGTGGAAACACCTTTATGTGTGTGATTTTTGATTTACATGTTATGATCTTTATATAGTTCATTTTTTATTTTTACTTGTTTCCATGAAATATTAATCAGGTTTTGGCAATTAGTTAAAATTTATGATAATTTGAAATTGATTGACGGAGTTACTAGATAATTCAAAATCTGTAATACTTGATCAAGTAATTAGATTATGATTAAGAAAATTCACAGAAAAATTAGCGAGATTTTGGAATTTCTTAATATTTATCACAATTTAAATATGATTGATAGGGGGAACTATTTAATTAAAAATCTGATTCTTCAATACCTAGTAATTAGACTATGATTACTCAAATTCACTGAAATATTAGTTAGACTTTGAAATTATGTTATTAGAACTTACTACATATACACTTTCATGTATATTTTGGTTTACACTTTATCACGTAACATTATTCAATTGGACAGTTAAATTTCAAAGAGTTGTTCGTCCAATTGATACTTGATAATAATGCAAGTGTCAACAACAGTATAAAAAAATCAGTGTACAAATTGCAAAGTCGATATTATTTACTATATTAGGGATGGTAACTCTGTTGGTTACCAAACATTTTCTAGCATAAATACTAACCGAAATCACAAATGTATTTCAGTTAACTCATTCCTTATTTATTCATTAGTAAATTTAATGCTTTTGTTGAGGTAGCTAATATCGTTATGTGACTGGCAGTCGTGATGAGAAGACAGATAATCTGGAAAATACTTGTTTTTTGTTTTTGTTTTTTGTTTTTTTTTTTTTTTTTCAAACAAGAGTCATTCAAATGCATAATTAATTCATTCAATTTAACACAGTTTATTCAAGGTTGACATTAGTTTGGTAGATGTTTGTCGACTTGTTATTTCAATTTTCCATAAGGGTATTGTGTCCAATACCAAATTCGATTAATTAACTAGCAGATGCAAGATATAATTGAACTAACTTCTTAAATATTATGACCATTTATGCTGAGAAATTAGTTTGGTGACTAAACTTGCCTATTTTGAAAGTTTTGATGCATGATGACCCAACATAGTTTTTGTTAGAATGAAAAATAATATTCTGACATATTATGATTGACTCTTGGATGTTACTGGCGATAATATTTACACATTTTTCCAAAAAAGGAGCAATCATCAAGGTCATAAATTCCTAAAGACCGCGACCACCTATGTTTGGGACCCTCGACCTATAAATTAAGTTCATGGACCGAGCTACATGACCTACACGGATGATCACGGGGATGATTGCACACACTTACACATGGAGGATGATATTTTTTTAATCACTTGGGATCCACCTCTACATGTGAGGGTGCGGTCACCTATTGTGTCAATCATGATGTTTATTTGGCATTTATCTTAAGCTCATAGTCTCGTACCTAAATTCAGTCACATCTAGTTTCACCTGAAAAATATAATAATTATGTGCTAAGATATTAATTTTTAAACCTTAAAAAGAGGTTTCTTTTCCGAAAAAGTTTGCCACCATAGTTATAATTGTGATTCTCTAGTATCTTGAGGAAAGAAATTTTCTTCATTGGTTATTATGGCTTAAGTAGCTTTAGCTTGATGGTTGATTGTAGGCCCACTAGATAAGGTTTAGTAGTTTAATATTCGCAGAAAATTATTGTTATTATTATTTTTTTGGTTGAAATATAAAATCTAAATAAATTAATATTCTCTTTTTAACGGTTCATTTCCAATTACATGAAACCGGTTAGTTATGGGATCGAGTCCAAACTAGAACCAAAGAAAACTAGACCGAATCAACTTTTGGTATCAAAGAAAAATAGAACAAATGGGCTCATTCCTCCCCTGATTAAACATGTTATCATATGAAGGATCAAAGTCTAGAGTTCAAGTCTGGCTTGTACTCATTTGCAGTCCACATATTGGCCTTGATGAACAATATATTTGACTAGTACGTGCAGGACACGTTCAAGATAAATATGTTGGGAATCTACTTATACATGCACAGCGGAATTTAAAATATATTTCGATTCCCATCCAATAGATCTCATTGTGTTT
>NW_019235187.1:0-897 GCF_002742605.1 Olea europaea var. sylvestris
AATGGCCGAAATCCCTGATATGTCATGACGAAGTGGTGAGTTCAATCCAAAACTGTCGCTACATTTCCAAAAAGTACTTATGGTCCCAAAACGGACAACGTGTGCAAAAGTAACGCTCAATTCTTCTTACGCCGACTCTCCAAGCGTTCGAAATATGCAAGTGCTCATTCCTTCAAAAAATGGCCGAAATTCCTCAGAAGTCACGACAAAGTGGTGAGTTCAATCCAAAACGGTCGCTACGTTTCCAAAAAGTACTTATGGGCCCAAAACGGACAACGTGTGCAAAAGTTACGCTCACTTCTTCTTACGCCGACTTTCCAAGCGTTCGAAATATGCAAGTGCTCATTCTATCGAAAAATGGCCAAAATCCCTCATACGTCACGACGAAGTGTTGAGTTCAATCCAAAACGGTCGCTACATTTCCAAAAAGTACTTATGGGCCCAAAACGGACAACGTGTGTAAAAGTTACGCTCAATTCTTCGAACGCCGACAATCCAAGCGTTCCAAATATGCAAGTGCTCATTCTTTTGAAAAATGGCCGAAATCCCCGATACATCGAGGCGAAGTGGTGAGTTCAATCCAAAACGGTCGCTACATTTCCAAAAAGTACTTATGGGACCAAAACGGACACCATGTGCAAAAGTTACGCTCAATTCATCGAACGACGACAATCCAAGCGTTCCAAATATGCAAGTGCTCATTCTTTTGAAAAATGGCCGAAATCCCCGATACATCGAGACGAAGTGGTGAGTTCAATCCAAAACGGTCGCTACATTTCCAAAAAGTACTTATGGGACCAAAACGGACACCATGTGCAAAAGTTACGCTCAATTCATCGAACGCCGACAATCCAAGCGTTCCAAATATGCAAGTGCTCATTCTTTTGAAAAATGGCC
>NW_019235187.1:1006-2261 GCF_002742605.1 Olea europaea var. sylvestris
TGGGCCCAAAACGGACACCGTGTGCAAAAGTTACGCTGAATTTTTCTAACGCCGACAATCCAAGCATTCCAAATATGCACGTGCTCATTCTTTCGTAAAATGGATGATATCCCTGATATGTCATGACGAAGTGGTGAGTTCAATCCAAAACTGTCGCTACATTTCCGAAAAGTACTTATGGTCCCAAAACGGACAACGTGTGCAAAAGTTACGCTCAATTCTTCTTACGCCGACTCTCCAAGCGTTCGAAATATGCAAGTGCTCATTCTATCGAAAAATGGCCAAAATCCCTCATACGTCAGGACGAAATTGTGAGTTCAATCCAAAACGGTCGCTATAATTCCAAAAAGTACTTATGGGCCCAAAACGGACAACGTGTGCAAAAGTTATGCTCAATCTTCGAACGCCGACAATCCTAGCATTCCAAATATGCAAGTGCTCATTCTTTTGAAAAATGGCCAAAATCCTTGATACGTCACGACGAAGTGGTGAGCTCAATCCAAAACGGTCGCTACATTTCCAAAAAGTACTTATGGGCCCAAAACGGACAACGTGTGCAAAAGTTACGCTCAATTCTTCGAACCCCGACAATCCAAGCGTTCCAAATATGCAAGTGCTCATTCTTTTGAAAAATGGCTGAAATCCCTGATACGTCACGACGAAGTGGTGAGTTCAATCCAAAACGGTCACTACATTTCCAAAAAGTAGTTACGGGCCCAAAACGGAAAACGTGTGCAAAAGTTACGCTCAATTCTTCGAACCCCGACAATCCAAGCGTTCCAAATATGCAAGTGCTCATTCTTTTGAAAAATGGCTGAAATCCCTGATACGTCACGACGAAGTGGTGAGTTCAATCCAAAACGGTCACTACATTTCCAAAAAGTAGTTACGGGCCCAAAACGGAAAACGTGTGCAAAAGTTATGCTCAATTCTTCGAACACCGACAATCAAAGGGTTCCAAATATGTAAATGTTCATTCTTTTGAAAAATGGCCGAAATCCCTGATACGTCACGACGAAGTGGTTAGCTCAATCCAAAACGGTCGCTACATTTCCAAAAAGTACTTATGGGCCGAAAACGGACAACGGGTGCAAAAGTTACGCTCAATTCTTCTAACGTCGACTCTCCAAGCATTAGAAATATGCAAGTGCTCATTCCTTCAAAAAATGGCTGAAATCCCTCATACGTCACGATGAAGTGGTGAGTTCAATCCAAAACGGTCACTACATTTTCAAAAAGTACTTATAGGCCCAAA
>NW_019235188.1:0-2261 GCF_002742605.1 Olea europaea var. sylvestris
TCATGAGAAGTTTTAGTCAGATTTGATTGAAAACGCACCAATGAATCAAGCTCAAGTGAAATTTTAGTTAAATTTTATTGGATGAGCACCAATGAACCAAATCCAGATGAAATTTTAGTCAAATTTGATTGGAAACGAGTAAATGAACTAAACTCATGTGAAATTTTAGTTAAATTTGATTGACAATGCAACAATGAACAAAATTTAGAAGAAATTTTAGTCAAATTTGATTGAAAACTTGCCAATAAACCATGCTGAAATGAAATTTTAGTCAAATTTGATTGAAAATGCAACAATGAACAATTCTGAAGAAATTTTAGCTAAATTTGAATGGAAACACGCTAATTAACCATGCTGAAGTGAAATTTTAGTCAAATTTGATTGGAAACGCGTCAACGAACCATACTCAAGTGAAATTTTAGTTAAATTTTATTGGAACCTCGGCAAACAGCAAAATTTTGGTGAAATTTTATTCAAATTTGACTGGAAACGAGCCAATGAACTAAACCCAAGTGAAATTTTAGTCAAATTTGAATGGAAGAGCACCAATGATCAAAATCCAAATGAAATTTTACTCAAAATTTATTAAAAACATGTCATTTAACAAAACTCAGATGAAATTGCAGTCATATTTGATTTGACGAGCGTCAATGAACAGAATCTAGATGAAATTTTAGTTAAATTTCATTGGAAATGTGCCAACGAACTAAAATCAAGTGAAACTTTAGTCAAATTTGATTAGAAACAAGCCAATGAACAAAACCTAGGTGAAATTTTGGTTAAATATGTTTGGAAACGCGCCAATGAATCAAAATCAAGTGAAATTTTAGTCAAATTTGATTGGAAGCGCACTAACAAATAAAATCAAGACGAAATTTTAGTCAAATTTGATTTGAAACGAGCCAATGAACCAAACTTAAGTGAAATTTTAGTCAAATTTGATTGAAAACACTCCAATGAAAAAAATTCAGGGGAAATTTTAGTAAAATTTGATTAGAAACGCGTCGTTGAATCAAACTCAAGTGAAATTTTAGTCAAATTTTATTGGAAATGCACCAATGAACTAAACCCATGTGCAATTTCAATTAAATTTGATTGGAAACGCAACAATGAATGAAATTCAGTCAAATTTGTTTTTAAACGCAACAATGAACAAAATCCAGAAAAAATTTTAGTCAAATTTGATTGGAAACGCGCCAAACAACAAAATTCAGGTGAAATTTGTGTCAAATTTGATTGAAAACATGTCAATGAACCATAATCAAGTGAAATTTTAGTCAAATTTGATTGGGAACGCGCCAAACAACAAAATTCAGGCGAAATTTTAGTCAAATTTGACTGGAAACGCGCTAATGAACTAAACCAAATTGAAATTTTTGTCAAATTTGATTGGAAGAGCACCAATGGTCAAAATCCAAATGAAATTTTAGTCAAATTTTATTGGAAACGTGCCAATGAACCAAACTCAAGTGAAATTTTAGTCAAATTTGATTGGAAACAGACCAATGAACAAAACCCTGTGAAATATTACTCAAATTTGATTAAAAACGTGCCATTTAACAAAACTTAGATGAAATTGCAGTCATATTTGATTTGAAGCTCGCCAATGAACAAAATCAAAAAATAATTTAGTCAAATTTGATTGGAAATATGTCCATGAACCATCATCAAGTGAAATTTTAGTCAAATTTGATTTGAAACGTGCCAAACAACAAAATTCATGTGAAATTTTTGTTAAATTTGACTTGAAACTCGCCAATAAACTAAATTCAAGTGAAATTTTAATCAAATTTAATCGAAAGAGCACCAATGATCAAAATCTAGATGAAAATTTACTCAAATTTGATTGAAAACACGTCATTTAGCAAAATTCAATTGAAATTGTGGTCATATTTGATTTGAAGCGTGACAATAAACAAAATCCGGACGAAATTTTAGTCAAGTTTGATCGAAAATGCGCAATGAATTAAACTTAAGTGAAATTTTAGTCAAATTTGATTGGAAACGCAAGAACGAACAAAATCCAGAAAAAAATTTAGTCAAATTTGATTGGAAACCCGTCAATGAACCATACTCAAGTGAAATTTTAGCCAAATTTGATTTGAAATGTGCAAAACAACAAAATTCTTGTGAAATTTTAGTTAAATTTCATTGGAAACGCACCAACGAACTAAACCAAAGTGAAGTTTTAGTCAAATTTGATTGGAAGAGCACCAATGATCAAAATTCAGATGAAATTGTGTCATTTTTTATGTGAAGCG
>NW_019235189.1:0-2261 GCF_002742605.1 Olea europaea var. sylvestris
TCAAACTGCCAAATCTCAGCCAATTCCGACACCGTCGAGAAAAATGACGAAATTGCCCTCGGCGCAGTTTTTGCTCCCGATAAGCCTGTCAAATTTTAGCCCATTCCGACACAGTCGAGAAAAATGACGAAATTGCTCCGGCGCGATTTTTATTTCAGATCAAACTGCCAAATTTCAGCCAATTCTGACACAGTCGAGAAAAATGACGAAATTGCCCTCGGCGCGGTTTTTGCTCCCGATAAACCTGTCAAATTTTAGCCCATTCCGACACAGTCGAGAAAAATGACGAAAGTGCCCCCGGTGCGATTTTTATTTCAGATCAAACGTCCAAATTTCAGTCAATTCCGACACAGTCGAGAAAAATGACGAAAGTGCCCCCGGTGCGATTTTTATTTCAGATCAAACGTCCAAATTTCAGTCAATTCCGACACAGTCGAGAAAAATGACGAAAGTGCCCCCGGTGCGATTTTTATTTCAGATCAAACGTCCAAATTTCAGTCAATTCCGACACAGTCGAGAAAAATGACGAAAGTGCCCCCGGTGCGATTTTTATTTCAGATCAAACGTCCAAATTTCAGTCAATTCCGACACAGTCGAGAAAAATGACGAAAGTGCCCCCGGTGCGATTTTTATTTCAGATCAAACGTCCAAATTTCAGTCAATTCCGACACAGTCGAGAAAAATGACGAAAGTGCCCCCGGTGCGATTTTTATTTCAGATCAAACGTCCAAATTTCAGTCAATTCCGACACAGTCGAGAAAAATGACGAAATTGCCCCCGGTGCGATTTTTATTTCAGATCAAACGTCCAAATTTCAGTCAATTCAGGCACAGTCGAGAAAAATGACGAAATTGCCCTCGGCGCGGTTTTTGCTCCCGATAAACCTGTCAAATTTTAGCCCATTCCGACACAGTCGAGAAAAATGACGAAATTGCCCCCGGCGCGATTTTTATTTCGGATCAAATTGCCAAATTTCAGCCGATTCCGACACAGTCGAGAAAAATTACGAAATTGCCCCCGGCGCGGTTTATGTTTCCGATCAACAAGTCAAATTTCAGCCAATTCCGACACAGTCGAGAAAAATGTCGAAATTCCCCCGGCGGGGTTTTTGTTTCCGATCAGCAAGTCAAATTTTAGCCCATTCCGACACCGTCGCGAAAAATTACGAAATTGCCCCCGGCGGGATTTTTATTTCAGATCAAACGTCCAAATTTCAGTCAATTCCGACACAGTCGCGAAAAATGACGAAATCACACCCGACGCGGTTTTTGTTCCCGATAAACCTGTCAAATTTAAGCCCATTCCGACACAGTCGAGAAAAATGACGAAATTGCCCCCGACGGGATTTTTATTTCAGATCAAACGTCCAAATTTCAGTCAATTCCGACACAGTCGAGAAAAATGACGAAATTGCCCTTAGCGCGATTTTTGTTCCCGATGAACCTGTCAAATTTAAGCCCATTCCGACAAAGTCGATAAAAATGACGAAATTGCCCCCGACGCGATTTTTATTTCAGATCAAACTGCCAAATCTCGGCCAATTCCGACACCGTCGAGAAAAATGACGAAATTGCCCTCGGCGCGGTTTTTGCTCCCGATAAACCTGTCAAATTTTAGCCCATTCCGACACAGTCGAGAAAAATGACGAAATTGCCCATGGCGCGATTTTTATTTCAGATCAAACTGCCAAATTTCAGCCAATTCCGACACAGTCGAGAAAAATGACGAAATTGCCCTCGGCGCGATTTTTGCTCCCGATAAACCCGTCAAATTTTAGCCCATTCCGACACAGTCGAGAAAAATGACGAAATTGCCGTCGGCGCGATTTTTATATCGGATCAAACTGCCAAATTTCAGCCGATTCCGACACAGTCGAGAAAAATGACGAAATTGCCCCCGGCGCGGTTTTTGTTCCCGATCAACCTGTCGAATTTGAGCCCATTCCGACACAGTCGAGAAAAATGACGAAATTGCTGCCGGCGCGATTTTTCTTTCCGATCGAACAGCCATATTTCAGCCAATTCCGACACAGTCGAGAAAAATGACGAAATTGCCCCCGGCGCGATTTTTGTTTCCGATCAACCAGTCAAATTTTAGCAAATTACGACACAGTCGCTAAAAATGACGAAATTACACCCGGCGCTATTTTTGTTCCCGATCAACCTGTCAAATTTGAGCCCCATTCCGACACAGTCGGGAAAAATGACGAAATTTTCCCTGGCGCGCTTTTTGATTTCGATCAACCAGTCAAATTTTAGCCA
>NW_019235190.1:0-2260 GCF_002742605.1 Olea europaea var. sylvestris
GTGTAATTTCGTCTTTTTTCGCGACTGTGTCGGAATTGGCTGAAATTTGATTGGTTGATCAGAAACAAAAACAACGCCGGGGGAAATTTCGTCATTTTTCTCGACTGTGTCGAAATTGGCTGAAATTTACCAGTTTGGTCGGAAATAAAAATCGCGCCGGGGGCAATTTCGTCATTTTTCTCGACTGTGTCGGAATGGGCTCAAACTTGACAGGTTGATAGGAAACAAAAACGGGCCTGGGGCAATTTCGTCATTTTTCGCGACGATGTCGGAATGGGCTGAAATTTGAAAGGTTGATTGGAAAAAAAAATCGCGCCGGGGGAAATTTCGTCATTTTTCGCGACTGTGTCGGAATGGGCTCAAATTTGACAGGTTGATTGGGAACAAAAATCGCGCTTGGGGTAATTTTGTCATTTTTCGCGACTGTGTTGGAATGGGCTAAAATTTGTCAGGTTGAACAGAAACCAAAATCGCGCCGGCGGCAGTTTCGCCATTTTTAGCGACTGTGTCGGAATGGGCTCAAATTTGACAGGTTGATCGGAAACAAAAATCGCCCTGGGGGCAATTTCTTTATTTTTCGCGACTTTGTCGGAATGGGCTCAAATTTGACAGGATGATCGGGAACAAAAATCGCGCCGGGGGCAATTTCGTCATTTTTCTCGACTGTGTCGGATTTGGCTGAAATTTGGGAGTTTGATCGGAAATAAAAATCGCGCCGGCGTTTATTTCGTCATTTTTCTAGACTGTGTCGGAATGGGCTCAAATTTGACAGGTTGATCGGGAACAAAAATCGCGCCGGGTGGAATTTCGTAATTTTTTCCGACTGTCGGAATTGGCTAAAATTTGACTGGTTGATCGGAAACACAAATCGCGCCGGGGTCAATTTCGTCATTTTTCTCGACTGTGTCGGAATTGGCAAAAATTTGGCAGTTTGATAGGAAATAAAAATCGCGCCGGCGGCAATTTCGTCAGTTTTCTCCACTGTCGGAATGGGCTCAAATTTGACAGGTTAATCGGAAACAAAAATCGCGGCGAGGGCAATTTCGTCATTTTTCGTGATGATGTCGTAATGGGCTGAAATTTGACAGGTTGATCGGAAACAAAAATCGCGCCGGGGGCAATTTCGTCATTTTTCGCGATTGTGTCGGAATGGTCTCAAATTTGACAGGTTGATCGGGAACAAAAACCGCGTCGGGTGTAATTTCGTCATTTTTTGCGACTGTGTCGGAAATGGAAAAAATTTGACTGGTTGATCGGAAACAAAAATCGCGCCGGGGGCAATTTCGTCATTTTTCGCGACGATGTCGGAATGGGCTGAAATTTGACAGGTCGAGCGGAAACAAAAATCGCGCCGGGGGCAATTTCGTCATTTTTCGCGACTGTGTCGGAATGGTCTCAAATTTGACAGGTTGATCGGGAACAAAAACCGCGTCGGGTGTAATTTCGTCATTTTTTGCGACTGTGTCGGAAATGGAAAAAATTTGACTGGTTGATCCGAAACAAAAACCGCGCTAGGGGCAATTTCGTCATTTTTCTCGACTGTGTCGGAATTGGCTGAAATTTGGCAGTTTGATCAGAAATAAAAATCACCCCGGGGGCAATTTCGACATTTTTCTCGACTGCGTCGGAGTGGGCTGAAATTTGACTGGTTGATCGGGAACAAAAACCCCGCCGGGTGTAATTTCGTCATTTTTCGCGACTTTGTCGTTATTGGCTAAAATTTGAAGGGTTGATCGGAAACAAAAACCGCGCCGGGGGCAATTTCGTCATTTTTCTCGACAGTGATGGAATTGGCTTAAATTTAGCAGTTTGATCGGAAATAAAAATCGCGCCGGCGGCAATTTCGTCATTTTTTTCGACTTTGTCGGAATGGGCTCAAATTTGACAGGTTTATCAGGAAGAAAAATCGCGCCGGGTGTAATTTCGTCATTTTTCGCGACTGTGTCGGAATTGGCTAAAATTTGAATGGTTGATCGAAAACAAAAACCGCGCAGGGGGCAATTGCGTCATTTTTCTCGACTGTGTCGGAATTGGATGAAATTTGGCAGTTTGATCTGAAATAAAAATCGCGTTTGGGGCAATTTCGTCATTTTTCGCGACGATGTCGGAATGGGCTGAAATTTGACCAAGTTGATCGGAAACAGAAATCGCGCCGTGGGTAATTTCGTCATTTTTCGCGATTTTGTCGGAATGGGCTCAAATTTGACAGGTTGATCGGGAACAAAAATCGCGCCGGGTGTAATTTCGTCATTTTTCGCGA
>NW_019235191.1:0-2260 GCF_002742605.1 Olea europaea var. sylvestris
TGGCAAAAATGGAAATGACCTAAGAGTAAGGGCTTTATGACGTCTATGGTCGGTGATGGTGCTGACCCATGGGCACTAAAGAAGAAACCAGGGTCTCATGATAAATAGTAATGGGCTAAGTAAAATCAAATCATTTTATTTTTATATTTTTCAAAAATTATATTGACGAATCAAGTTAGTAAATATTTTTCATAAGACAATATATTGTCCTATCGATCTATTCTATTGTTGAACTATGTCTTACTTTGAAATTCTCTTATTTCCAAGAAGAGCCAAAATAATAAGGAAATTTTTCATTTTGCCATAATGTCAACTCATACAGAGGCTGAATACTGGGTTATGACCAACGTTTTTACATTGTACAACCAACCTTTACAACCAACCTTATATAAGTACTGTTTGATTGAGTTTCATATAATGTACCAAAGGTGTATGGTCGATGAAGTGATGGTGCCATAAAATTATGCCAAGACACTCGATGGTTTTTGAAGAAAACACATTCATTGCATTTAGTCCATACTCTTTTATCTTTGTAATTGAATTTAGATTGGCAATATAGTTGTTGTGGATACTGTGAATTTTGCCTACCTAAAAGTGTTAACTAGTCAATGTTTTTCGGCCTTTTCAATGGGTTTCTTGTAAAATATGGGCCTCAAACTTGAGGCACATGGGAGCACATGGAAATGTAATAAAGCCCCCTTTTGCCTTTTTTCTTTATAGATTTATATGTTTTCAAAATAATTGAAATAGCAAGAATAAAGCTTTTAATTCACTAGACATGTCATTTAATGGTATGGGCGCCTTTTTCCTTATCTCTTTATAGATTTATAAGTTTTCGTAATAATTGAAATAGCAAGGATAAAAGCTTCAAGTCATTTAAAGGCCTGGACTCAAATAAACTTCTAAAAATAATGGTAGGCAAGAATCTCGACTCCTCTTTTGTCTTAGACTCCTGAATCAATATCGATGACGCTTGTGCTCAACACATAACGAAACCATCTGATTAATGGTCTAAAGTTTGACATTACTCTCCCATTAATGATGTGAGAGCAAAATGGATTCGTATCTACGATCATTTACCAGCCTTTAAGTGACGGCCCATTTTGATCTGTAGAGAATACATGCCCTTTCATCATCTTAAAACATTACACATTTAAGCCAATTCCAAATCCGTTTGCCAAATAGTCTTTCCCAACCACGATTTGTTTTTTCGAATTGACTCGTCCATTTTGACACTTCTAATTTTACTTTATCTAGAAAGGGATTAAATCTTTGGCTTGTGAAGATTGGTTGAATTATGAACGAAGGCATATGCAGGATAGATCTTTGTGAATTTTATATCGATAGAATTCTAGAATTGCTCTTTATATATGAGTTTCACAATAATCTATGCTTTTCTGCTTCTTAACCTCGTGTATAATTATTTTGCCCATTTCAAAATTTGATAGAGAATCCTAGAGTTATAATTATATATAGATAAAAGATTTTAATCATCAGAGAAAATTATATATTGCATTTTGTAGCTGCAATATCTAATAGGCCTGGTGTTGGGTGGGTCGTTCTCGAAACTATCCATTATATTTTGGGTATTCTGTAAATGAAATAATTCGGATCCTTATAAATACTGAAACCAAACACAAACCTGAACTGTCGGTTCCAATTTGATTTTCGTCCTACCCAAACATTTTATTAAATAAACATTTTCATAAAAGCCCTTTTAGTACATATACCTAACACAATACTACTAAAAAATATTTGTTATATTTTTCTACATCATGTTTTTTCAATTGGGGTGATGAAATTGTTTTCATGTACGAAAAGTGAAATAATTGTAACAGAAGTTTTCAATTCGGAATGGGACGTCGGGGATTAAACGTGATTTTATTTTATTTTATTTTATTTTTTTTTGGGTTCGAATTGCAGTCTAGAAAAACCAATGTCTGGGACGTGGCGCTAGCTACTTATAGCCCCCCTGTCTGTTGTGCTTTTCTTCTCATTTTTATTGCTTTTCAGATCGTTGCATAATGCATGCGAGAAGCTGCATATGTTGACTTCTAAATATGAGCAGCAATTGTTGACAAAAAAACTAGGGATGGCAATTTACCCCCCTCGCCCGAACGGGTTGGTGGGACAGGGCGGCGTGGGGAGGGGTGCCCCATCACAGGGCGTGGGGCGGGGAGGGGAGAGGATGCCCCGCCCGTGAAGAAAAAAATTAAAAATAATTTTATTTTTAAACAATTCATCCGTTAAAAATTCATTT
>NW_019235192.1:0-2260 GCF_002742605.1 Olea europaea var. sylvestris
CTCAATTCTTCGAACGTCGACAATCCAAGCGTTCCAAATATGCAAGTGCGAATTCTTTGAAAAATTGCCAAAATCCCACCTACATCACGGTAAAGTCATGGGTTCAATCCAAAATGGCCACTACATTTCTGAAAAGTACTTATGGGCCCAAAACAGACACCGTTTGCAAAAGTTACGCTCAATTCTTCGAAAGCCGACAATCCAAGCGTTCCTAATATGCAAGTTCTCATTCTTCATAAAACGGTCAAAATCCCTCATACATCACGACGAAGCCATGAGTTTAATCCAAAATGGTCGCTACGTTTTGGAAAAGTATTTTATCGGCCCAAAACGGACGCCGTTTGCCAAAGTTACTAGGTCGACAATTCAAGCGTTCAAAATATGCAAGTGGTTGTTCTTCAAAAAAAGGACGAAAACCCTAATACGTCATTACGAAATCGTGAGCTAAATCCAAAGCGGTCCCTACATTTCCGAAAAGTACTTATGGGCCCAAAACGGACACCGTCTGCAAAGTTACGCTCATTTCTTCGAAGGTCGATGATCCAATCGTTCAAAATATGCGAGTGGTTGTTCTTCAAAAAAAGGACAAAAACCATAATACGTCATTATGAAATCGTGAGCTAAACTCTAAATGGTTCGAAAAGTACTTATGGTCCCAAAATGGACACCATCTGCAAAAGTTATGCACAATTCTTCGAACGCCGTCAATCCAAATATGCAGGTGCACGTTCCTCAAAAAATTGTCAAAATCCCTCATACGTCACGACGAAGTGGTGAGTTCGATCCAAAAGAGTCGCTACATTTCCGAAAAGTACTTATGGGCCCAAAACGATCACCGTTTCCAAAACTTACGCTCATTTCTTCGAAGGTCGACACTCCAAGCGTTCAAAATATGCGAGTGGCCATTCTTCAAAAAAAGGGCGAAAACCCTAATACGTCGTTACGAAATCGTGAGCTAAACCCAAAAAGGTCGCTACATCTCCGAAAAGTACTTATGGTCCTAAAAACGGACACTGTCGGCAAAAGTTATGTTCAATTCTTCGAACGCCGTCAGTCCAAATATGTAGGTGCACGTTCCTCAAAAAATGGTCAAAATCCCTCAGACGTCACGACGAAGTGGTGAGTTCAATCCAAAAGAGTCGCTACATTTCCGAAAAGTACTTATGTGCCCAAAACGGACACCGTCTGCAAAAGTTACGCTCATTTCTTCGATGGTCAACAATCGAAGCGTTCCAAATATGCGAGTGGTCGTTCTTCAAAAAAAGGATGAGAACCCTAATACGTCATTACGAAATCGTGAGCTAAACCCAAAACGGTCGCTATATTTCCGAAAAGTACTTATGGTCCCAAAACGGACACCGTCTGCAAAAGTTACGCTCATTTCTTCGATGGTCAACAATCGAAGCGTTCCAAATATGCGAGTGGTCGTTCTTCAAAAAAAGGATGAGAAGCCTAATACGTCATTACAAAATCGTGAGCTAAACCCAAAACGGTCGCTATATTTCCGAAAAGTACTTATGGGCCCAAAACGGACACCGTTTGCAAAACTTACGCTTATTTCTTCGAAGGTCGACACTCCAAGTGTTCAAAATATGTGAGTGGTCGTTCATCAAAAAAAGGATGAAAACCCTAATACGTCATTACGAAATCGTGAGCTAAACCCTAAACGGTCCGAAAATTACTTATGGTCCTAAAACGGACAGCGTCTGCAGAAGTTATGCACAATTCTTCGAACGTCGTCAATCCAAATATGCAGGTGCACGTTCCAAAAAAAATGGTCAAAATCCCTCATACATCACGACAAAGTGGTGAGTTCAATCCAAAAGAGTCGCTACATTTCCGAAAAGTACTTATGGGCCCAAAACGTACACCGTTTCCAAAACTTACGCTCATTTCTTCGAAGGTCGACACTCCTAGCGTTCAAAATATGCGAGTGGTCATTCTTCAAAAAAAGGACAAAAACCCTAATACGTCATTACGAAATGGTGAGCTAAACCCAAAATGATCGCTACATCTCCGAAAAGTGCTTATGGTCCTAAAAAGGGACACCGTCTGCAAAAGTTATGCTCAATTCTTTGAACGCCGTCAGTCCAAATATGTAGGTGCACGTTCTTCAAAAAAAGGTCAAAATCTCTCACACGTCACGACGAAGTGGTGAGTTCAATCCAAAAGGGTCACTACATTTTCGAAAAGTACTTATGGGCCCAAAACGGACACCGTCTGCAAAAGTTACGCTCATTTCTTCGATGGTCGACAATCC
>NW_019235193.1:0-2260 GCF_002742605.1 Olea europaea var. sylvestris
TCTAAATATGCAAGTGCTCATTCTTCCGAAAAATGGCCAAAATCCCTCGTACGTCATGAGGAAGTGGTGATTTCAATCCAAAATGGTCGCTAGATTTCAAAAAAGTTCTTATGGGCCTAAAACGGACACCGTGTACAAAAGTGACGCTCAATTCTTCTTCCGCCGACTCTCCAACCATTCTAAATATGCAAGTGCTCATTCTTTCGAAAAATGGCCAAAATCCCTCGTTCGTCACGACGAAGTGGTGAGTTCAATCCAAAACGATCGCTACATTTCCAAAAAGTTCTTATGGGCCCAAAACGGACACCGTGTGCAAAAGTCACGCTCAATTCTTCGTCCGCCGACTCTCCAACCGTTCTAAATATGCAAGTGCTCATTCTTTCGAAAAATGGCCAAAATCCCTCGTTCGTCACGACGAAGTGGTGAGTTCAATCCAAAACGATCGCTACATTTCCAAAAAGTTCTTATGGGCCCAAAACGGACACCGTGTGCAAAAGTCACGCTCAATTCTTCGTCCGCCGACTCTCCAACCGTTCTAAATATGCAAGTGCTCATTCTTTCGAAAAATGGCCAAAATCCCTCGTACGTCATGAGGAAGTGGTGATTTCAATCCAAAACGGTCGCTACACTTCCAAAAAGTTCTTATGGGCCCAAAACGGACACCGTGTGCAAAAGTTACACTCAATTCTTCGTACGCCGACAATCCAAGCTTTCCAAAAATGCAAGTGCTCATTGTTTTGAAAAATGGTTGAACTCCCCCGTACGACAGGATGAAGTGGTGAGTTCAATCCAAAACGGTCGCTACATTTCCAAAAAGTTCTTATGGGCCCAAAACGGACACCGTGTGCAAAAGTTACGCTCAATTCTTCGTCCGACGACTCTCCAAGCGTTCTCAATATACAAGCGCTCATTCCTTCGAAAAATTGTCAAAATCACTCGTACGCCACGACGAAGTGGTGAGTTCAATCCAAAACGCTCGCTACATTTCCAAAAAGTTCTTATGTGTCCAAAACGGACACCGTGTGCAAAAGTTACGCTCAATTCTTCGTCCGCTGACTCTCCAACCATTCTAAATATGCAGGTGCTCATTCTTTCGAAAAATGGCCAAAATCCCTCGTACGACACGACAAAGTGGTGAGTTCAATCCAAAACGGTCGCTACATTTCCAAAAAGTTCTTATTGGCCTAAAACGGACATCGTGTGGAAAAGTTACGTATAATTCTTCGTCCGCTAACTCTCCAAGCGTTCTCTATATACAAGCACTCATTCCTTCGAAAAATGGCCAAAATCACTCGTACGTCACGACGAAGTGTTGAGTTCAATCCAAAATGGTCGCTACATTTCCAAAAAGTTCTTATGGGCCCAAAACGGATACCGTGTGCAAAAGTCACGCTCAATTCTTCGTCCGCCGACTCTCCAACCGTTCTAAATATGCAACTGCTCATTCTTTCGAAAATGGCTAAAATACCTCGTAAGTCATGACGAAGTGGTGAGTTCAATAAAAAACGGTCGTTACATTTCCAAAAAGTTCTTATGGGCCCAAAACGGATACCGTGTGCAAAAGTCACGCTCAATTCTTCGTCCGCCGACTCTCCAACCGTTCTAAATATGCAACTGCTCATTCTTTCGAAAATGGCTAAAATACCTCGTAAGTCATGACGAAGTGGTGAGTTCAATAAAAAACGGTCGTTACATTTCCAAAAAGTTCTTATGGGCCCAAAACGGATACCGTGTGCAAAAGTCACGCTCAATTCTTCGTCCGCCGACTCTCCAACCGTTCTAAATATGCAACTGCTCATTCTTTCGAAAAATGGCTAAAATACCTCGTACGTCACGACGAAGTGGTGAGTTCAATCCAAAACGGTCGCTACATTTCCAAAAAGTTCTTATGGGCCCAAAACGGACACCGTGTGCAAAAGTTACGCTCAATTCTTGGTTCGCCGACTCTCCAACCGTTCTAAATATGCAACTGCTCATTCTTTCGAAAAATGGCTAAAATACCTCGTAAGTCATGACGAAGTGGTGAGTTCAATAAAAAACGGTCGTTACATTTCCAAAAAGTTCTTATGGCCCAAAACGGACACCGTGTGCAAAAGTTACACTCAATTCTTCGTCCGCCGACTCTCCAAGCGTTCTCAATATACAAGCGCTCATTCCTCCGAAAAATGGCTTAACTCCCCCATGCGTCACGATGAAGTGGTGAGTTCAATCCAAAACGGTCGCTACATTTCCAAAAAGTTCTTATGGGCCCAAAACGGAC
>NW_019235194.1:0-2260 GCF_002742605.1 Olea europaea var. sylvestris
CTCGCATTCTGCGTTATTCACAACTTTAAAGAAATAACATTGGAAAACATTTCATAAAAATAAATCCAAATCACTTATTCACCGGATTTCCATCGGCTCGTTGCATCACTCTCCATCTTCTCCTCTATCCATGCCCGAGGTAGAATTCCTTCAATTTGTAGAGATGGGATTAAACCCATGAGTTGAGAAACTCATTAGGTGCCATAGGTGCATTCGTAATCAAGCTATACATTTCAAAACATTAACTTTATAACTTTTCATACATGCCGTACCCGGAGGCACCATTTGACATGAAGGGGTATGTCGTACCCGAGGGCACCATTAGACATACGAACATTTCTTCAACATAAAGGGGTATGCCGTATCGGAGTACCATTTGACATACAACCATTAACATAGAGGGATATGCCGTACCAGAGTACCATTTGACATACAAACATTAACATGAATCGAAACTTATAACTTAACATGATTAAACACATTGCACCTCTACCTACCTTGATTGATGCTTTTGAAACTTTGAAAACTTGGATTGAAAATTTCGATGAAACTTGGACGTTGAAAGAAATTCACTCATTGGATGTTTGAAAATAGTTGAGAATTGATGCTTGAAGACACTCCTTGATAGCACCCAAAACTTCTATGAAAAATGCTTGAAAACACTTCTTAAACTTCTTGGAAAAATAGTTTTCCTCCCTCTCTTTTTCTCTCTTGGAAACTCTTTCTTTAGTATGTAAAAGCTCTTGCTTTTGGTGTGAGAAAAAATGAGTGAAATGAGGTCTCTATTTATTGGTAAATATCACATAACTTAAAGCAAATGAAGGGTCAAATTTCATTTAAGAGAGAAAACATGGGTGTCATTTAAGTTTGAGGTTAAATGCTTCAATTTAGTGGGATTTTTATTGCCAAAAACGTGGTTGGCCCTTTGAGGAAATAATTGATGAAAATAAATATTTAAATTCTAGAGAAAAATGAGAATTTTCATTTCAGGCAGTTTCAGTCGACCGGTTGTAGTCCGATTGACACTGCACAACTTTCAGTGTTTCTATCATAACTTTTTCTCCCAATATCTGATTGAGGTAATTCAAAGTGCGTTGGAAAGAAAACTCAAAGAGCTACAACTTTTATTGATATATCATTTTCCAAATAGAATGTTTCCTATGTCGAAAATGGGTCTCAAATGAGACTAAAAATCTGAAGTATACTTTAGTCATCCAATATTTATGTCTTAGTGCTACTAATGTGTCTAGAATTATTTGGGGTTCTACAAAATTCAACTATGATTTCATATGGATTTTGTTCATTGGTGCATTTTCAATCAAATTTGACTAAAATTTCACATGGCTTTGGTTCATTGTCACATTTCTAATCAAATTTGACTAACATTTCAAGCGGCTTTTCATTGGTGCAATTCAAATCAAATTTGACAAAATTTTCACTGGGATTTTCGTTCACTGGCGTGTATGAAATCAAATTTGACTAAATTTCACAAAGTTTCATTCATTGGCATGTATCTAATCAAATTTGACTAAAATTTCATCTGAATTGTGTTCATTGAAGCGTTTCCCATAAAATTTGACTAAAATTTCACATGGATTTGGTTCATTGGTGCGTTTCCAATCAAATTTGACTAAATTTTCACATGACTTTAGTTCACTGAAACATTTTGAATCAAATTTGACTAGAATTTCATGTGAGTTTTTTCGTTGGCGCGTTTCCAATCAAATTTGACTAATTCACATGTGCTTAGTTCATTGTCGCGTTTCCAATCAAATATGATTAAAATTTCATCGGGATTTAGTTCATTGGCATGTTTCTAATAATATTTGTCTAAAATTTTACCAGAATTTTGTTTGTTGGAGTATTTTCAATCAAATTCAACTAAAATTTCATCTGAATTTTGTTCATCGCCTTGCTTTCATTCAAATTTTATGGAAATTTCACATGAGTTTGGTTCATTGGCGCGTTTCCAATCAAATTTGACTAAAATTTCACATGACTTAGGTTCATTGGCACATTTTGAATCAAATTTAACTAGCATTTTGAATCGAATTTTTTCGTTGGCACATTTCCAATCAAATTTGACTAAAATTTCACATTAGTTTTGTTCATTGGCGCGTTTCCAATCAAATTTGACTAAAATTTCACATAGATTTCGTTCATTGGCATGTATCAAATCAAATATGATTAAAATTTCACCAGGATTTTGTTCATTGGCGTGGATCAAATCAAATTTGACTAAAATTTCATCTGAATTGCA
>NW_019235195.1:0-2259 GCF_002742605.1 Olea europaea var. sylvestris
CTAGTCATTTTTTGCTCACATAAGCTTGGATAAACCTGTAGGAGTCTCCCTATATAAAATTTTTCATTACATAAGAGTTCTATTATGCTGTCCCAACTGAAAGGGGTAGGTTTTGGGGGTGAGACGGTCTTGCATCAATTCTTGAAGAAGACGAAGAACGGAGTCTTCAACTGCGGTATACCCTTTGGCTGACAGTTCTATTTGTCCTCTTTTTTTTCTTTGGGCTTTTCGTTAGTGGGAGTCCCATTGGTGCTTGCAAGCACCTTCTTATCTGTGACCTTGTTTGCCCCTTGGTACCTCACATTTATGAAATAACTATTTCTATTAAAATAAAAACAAACAAAACAATATATATAATTATTTATGTTATACCTAGGATAAGTGGTTTAAAAAAATGGCTAGAACAGCAACAACTATTGAAATCTTCGATTTTCTATCCACTTATGATCTGGCCTAGTTGACTTGATCATGATATTGAGGGAAAGGACCCTTTCTTGAAAAAACTCTGGATCCTGTGTCCAGAAAGTGCATCTCTTTCTTTACCATTCCTACTTTATTGATAGTTATAACCTATTAAGATGGTCGGTTCAGTCTAGGAGGCTAGTTTGAAATCCGGATTCGCTGAGGTTTACACACTTTTCTTTCTTTGTGAAATTACATAGCAAGCTTCCAAATCAGGCACTTGCGCTGGGTACTAATAGCCTATAGAGTATAGAGGGGCTATTGAGTGGTGCGTAACTATGCTTCCTCGCTTCGCCAAGAAAAGCACTTCTTACTGGGTAAAGGGCTCGCTACATGCCTACACTTGTTCCTACACGAGAATCTCTGGCTTTGGGCCGTATCTTGCTCCTTTCTTTTGCCTTAGTAGTAAGCGCTACAAGATCTGATTCAACTGAATATGGGACTTGGATATTATCTTGCTCCCAGCAGATATGCTGGGCGAGGCAGTGACAAAGGGAAAAGTCGAGCCCCCTATTAAATAAGAAAATAAAAGGCAACCACTACTACCTGTGCTGCTTTTTTCATTAAGATCTCCTACCTCGCATGGACAATCACGCGATGAATCTTAACGCGTGCTGCCCGACACACAAAAAGATTTACGATTTACTGAACGCAAGCGCTTACTTATCACAGATTCTTTTTAGTCTTTTTTGGCATACTCGTAGAGTTTGCTCGAACTCGTCGCGAGCTCTGCATTTGAAGCTTCAACATAGTTACTATTTTGTAGCTCGTTGCTACAACTTCTCTTTGGCTTACCCCTATCTCTAAAGGGGCCTAAGCACTTTACTCGCTCTCGTTCAGTAGCGGTTTCTTCATTCTTTAGATAGCAGCATGAATTCCATTCAGGTCCTTAGTTCCAGTAGAATCTAGAGTAAAGATCCACACTACTAGCGAAGCTCTACGATAGAGTATTTCCATTATAGAGCCAATCACACTGCTCTCTCTCTTTCTGGCCAGTATGTAGAATCATTAGAGTGAACAGAGCAGTGGAGCAATGTGGGCTGTGTAATCATTAGAATTTTGACTCTTTTTCTTAAATTAATTAATAGATTAATTAAGGGTAGGTAAGTACGGAGCTGAAAACTAGTCCTTCAGAGGGCCCCTCATTCTCAATGCAAGCTAGCTCTTGCTTGTGTTTAGTAAGGAAGTACCTAACATGGAGATGAATATAGCCCTGGTTGTGATTTCTTCCTTGGGCAGGCCTGCCTTGTTGTGATAGGGAGGAGTGATAGAACACAAGAAAAGTAGTATCAGGATGAGCTACTTACTATGCCATCTCTTTTTGTCTGCTTCCAGAGGTGCTTAAATGGTCATTATCCGGGTGAAGGGATGGACTGGGATAGGTAGGGATTTTTGTTGCTTTCGTAGCGTTTGCTTCTATCTATGTATACTGCTTCCCATATCTGAAATCATTAATGTCGATGTGGATTCATGACACTCCCTCTAGTAGAGTCTTACCAAAATCCCACTATAGGATAAAGAGAGAGAATCTATTCTCTTTTTTATAAAGAATAGCGCGCTGAAATAGATAGGGACATGACTTGCTTGGCTATTTTTTTCCCTAACCGCTTGCTTTATTTGAACAAGAAAGAGCTTTGCTTGTGAAAGTAACCCAGTTTTCTATTCTATCACTCCTCGTCCGACCTTTACTTGATAGGGCTCCTTCACTAGGATCAATAGCCCAGCTACACTACCACCACCCATGAGATAGAAGTAGGGCACATCACTCACCATAGAGTGAGTGAGATGATTACAGAA